>NC_056744.1:505825374-506005374 GCF_019279795.1 Protopterus annectens
GATTGCATTTAGTAATGACTGGTCTTGTCCAGGAGGGTTGTGGGTGTATCCCTGGTTATTTATTGTGCCCCATTCACTCATCCAGGTTTCTCTTGAACAGTGTCATAAACGTGCTCTGTTTCACATGAATTTGTAGCCTATTCCAAATAAGTGGTCGTCACTGAGAGACAAATATGTCCCTCCACCATGTCCTATTTAAATCGTAGGCTATATTTAGGTCCCTGTAATGGGTAGCTCTAGTTCTCATTTAATTTATGGATATGCAGCAAGTTCATTAGGTTTGGGTCTGAGATTGCACTGTAAGCCTCGGTATAAGTCTCCCCTAAGAAGTCTATATGATACAGAGTATAGGGATGGGGACTTTAGTCGGTCTGTGTAAACATGTGGTGGAGTCCCTTGATCTTCTTTGTTAGAAATCTCTGAGGTGTCTCCAATTACACAGACAACCCTCTCCTCCTACTGCCCAACACTACAATACACAGACAACCCTCTCCTCCTACCACCCAACACTACAACCTGTGAGAGATGCACTTATATAGCCAAACTGGAAGCAAAGCTCCTTCACCCAAGACTGGACTAGACAGTCAAGAGGAGAGGGTAAACACTTGTACCACACCACACTCATCACATAGTCCCTCAAAATCTACACCACCAAAGCACATACATAGAAACACAAAACACACACCTACATTCGTGGAGGCTCTCAATAAAAATCTGCCCAAGCAACAATGACCTCCAAAGCAGAAATGCAAGTAACTCCACCCCCCAACACAACCCAAATGACACATAGCCTACAAACTCAGTGTGCCACTCAACCACACTCCAGAAGACATAACAAAGTACAAAACATTCTTGTCATAGGTGACTCTATAGTTAGATACACTGATGTTCCACTCACCAGGCTAAACAAGAAGAAAGTTATTGTCAGCTGCCTATCAGGTGCCAGGATCCACCAAATAATGCACGCACTCAGGTCACTCCACAACAAGTGCAAATATGACTCTGTCATTGTCCATGTTGGTGTGAATGACCTGAGATGTACCTCCCTGGACTACATGAAAAAAGGTCTGATCTTGTAGCCCTGTCAGGTATGACCCTAGGCCTGAGTAGCATCCTGCCATCACCCAGAATAATACCACAGTACAAGGACAAAATGATTGACTTCAACAATTGGCTAAACTACTGGTGTCATTCTAAGGGGATCCAGCATCTGTCTGCTGGGATGACATGATCGACAGACCACGATGCTTTACCAGAGATGGCCTGCACCTGTTGCCCTTGGGATTCTGGATACTGGCTAAGGCTCTTGCCACCCCATAGTGCCTTTTTTAGGCAAGGTTCAAATGACAAACTCACCACCGTAACAGGTACAAGCAAGACAAATCTGAGGGTAATGCTACTCAATGCTACAAGTCTAAACCTCAAAACGCACTCACTCGAGGCACTCCTTAAAATGGAGAACATCGAAATCTGTGCAGTGACAGAGACCTGGTTCAAGGCTCCAGAGAGCACTCCTTCATTACCAGGCTACAATTCATACATTACCTTTTGGACTCTTAACCTGGAGCGAAACAATCAAGGTGGAGGCATGTTCATATTCATTAAATATATCCACACCTCCAGGCTAGTTGCTCAGCATAATGCATCCGAGATTACCCAAGTGCAACTAACTCTGGGCAAGACCGCAATCAAAATTGTAGCTTGCTACAGATCCCCCACCATGCCCCAGGATTCCCACTCCTCATTTCTTGATACGCTGGAAAATATTAGGGTACAACCTAACACCCTACGCAAATGCACTTTATAAGCACTTACACGAGTGCATGGATTGTGCAATCCCTAACAAAACCAAGATGCTATCCTCCAAAAAAAGGAAGCCAATCTGGTGGTCCCATGCCATAAACAAACTCTACAACAGAAGAAAGAAACTGTTGCAAAAAAGAGTAAAATCCCATGATTGGAAGAACTCCCTGGTCAGCCTCAGTAAAAAGCTGAGATCTCTCATAAAATCCTCCAAAGCTAGTTACGAAAACAAAATCGCCACTGATTCTAAAGACAACCACAAAGCATTGTATAGCTATGTCAACAATCTCAATGGCAACTCTTAGATCTGCTCTGAGTTACAGCACAATGGCACTAAATATAGGGAACCAACTGATATTGCCAACATCCTGGCAGATAGGTTCAGTGCTAACTTTACCCCCCTCTCACCCCCAGAAAGGCCCATCTCTATATCGGAAGAATGCAAAGTTCCTGTAATCATGACTACACAGGTAAAAACCATACTCTCCAAAGCCAAGAATATAGCATCCATGGGACCTGACAACTTCCCAGGCTGCATTCTACATGAACTACAGAATGAACTGGCACCTCACCTAACTACCATGTTCAATCATAGCCTAACCTTAGGCTTTGTGCCCACTGAATGGCACACACTGATGGTTATCCCACTCCACAAAGGGGCAGGCACCACGAACTCTGGGAACTACTGCCCCATTAGCCTGACGAGCCTGGTCTGCAAAGCTATGGAACATATCATCATCATGGAACTTATAAACAATGACATTGGTAATCTCCAAACTCTGGACCCCACCCAGTTCAGGTTTTTAAAATTCAGATCACGTGTTCTAAACTTAATACACTTCTTTGAAGCTGTCACCAATGCCATAGATGAGGGTAAGGTGGTTCACACAGCCTATCTAGATCTCACTAAGGATTTTGACATCATCCATTACTCTGGAATTATAGATAAACTCACTGAACTAGGTATTTTATTTATTTTTTATTTTTATTTATTTATCATTTGTTGACCGGGAAAGTCCGACTAGGTTCCACAGAGCCTGTTTTCAGTGGAGGCCTGGGGAGAAATGCTCCAGATTCATGTCTTTGGAATGTGGGAGGAAACCAGAGTACCCAAAGGAAACCCACGCGAACACAGGGAGAACAGGCAAACTCCACACAGAAGGCACCCCAGCCAAGAATCAAACCGGAGAACCTCATGCTGTGAGGTGACAATGTAAACCACTGCACCACTGTGCCGCCCTAAAATATATATCCCTAAATCCCTATGTCACAAGATGGGTTGCCAACTGGCTCGCTGACAGAGCACACACTGTGAAAGTAGCAGACTCTTAATCTGACTTCAGACCAGTGTCAAGTGGAGTACCACAGGGTTCAGTCTTGGGTTCTCTCCTGTTTAGTATCTACTTCTCAGAAGTAAAGGCTAACACAGAAGGTCTTTGGCTAACAAAGTTCGCAGATGACTGCAAACTAGGAGCCATAATAAAAACTCCTAACGATGTGGACATCCTACAAAAGGGTCTCACTGAGACAGGTGCCTGGTGTCAAAGCCATGGCCTCAAGCTCAATGCCAAAAAGTACATTGTCATCCCCTTTGGTAAAAAATCTGTACCCATGAGCTACCACATAGGTGGTAGTCTACCTAAGACCAAAAGTTTGATAAGAGACCTTGGGACACAGGTGGACAGTAGTCTCTCCTTTGATAATCACATCACCACAGTAGTCAGGAAATCCTTCTACATGGCACACCTCATCACAAAAGGTTTCTCATCCAGGAAAAAAGGGGTCATTGTTCCCCTCTACTCATCAATCATTAGACCCATTATAGAGTACAACGCCCATTTTGGTATGTAACTCAAAAGACATCAACAATAACTAGAAAGGCCACAAAAATACCTCACAAAGAGGATTACCAGCCTCAAACAGATGCCCTATACAGACTGTCTCAAAAAAACTCCAGCTTTACTCTATCACATATCACCTACTCAGAGGCAATCTCTGCCTAACATACAAAGCTATGTCAAACCCAGAGCTGTTGGACATGCTCCACTTAAAGAAATCCCAATCCCTCTGAGCTACACACTCTAGGGACCTAAACCTTGTCACCACAATATACAGAACATGCTGGAGGGATAGATTCCTGTCCCAGAGACTTCCCATACTCTGGAACAAACTACCTATCTGTATCAAACAAAGCTCCTCATTAGCACTCTTCAAGAAAAATCTTGATGATTGGATGAGAGATAGGAAATTCACCCCTGGGATCACTTCTGCGGCTCTGCTCGACAGGGGCATAGGAAAATAATTTTCTTGGGTGGTGAAAGCCAGAGTACCCTTTTGGCTAGGCTTATATAGGCCATAGCACCAATAGCCTAGTACCTACCTATGAACCTATGCTGCAGGCACTTTCCTCATGTACATGCCAAACTTGATGTTAAGCTCAATTATGGGTCGAATTGCTACCAAGTACAGAAGGGTTATAACCTCCTTTGCTCTTGAGGCAATACCTTTACTAATCAAGTGTGATACATAGAAAGCCTTCCTTACTATACTAGACACATGATGGTCAAAGTTAAGGTCACAGGCAACTTGTGATCCCAGATCCCTTAGCTCGCCATGGGTTCTTAGGGTATTATTGTTTATCTGATAGTGTGAAGGAACATTGTTTTTGCCAAAGGGAATGATGATGCATTTCTTTGCATTCAGTTTGAGATCAAGACTAAGACACCAGATGTTGGTTTGAGTAAGACCTCTTAGAGTATATTGACATAATTTGGGCATTAGATAATTGCACCTAGTTTACAGTTGTTCACAAACTTGGTCATCCCCAACCCCTTAGTTTTGGCCTGAACTTCTGAGAAGTATATACCAAACAGTAGGGGGTCATGCACTGACCCCTGTGGCATCCCGCTGGTGACAAGCCTGCTGGTTGATATTGAGTCACCCACTTTGATAGTGTGTATCAGGTTTGTGAGCCAGTTGCCAACCCATCTTACAGCAAAGGGGTTTAAATTCAGTTTGGTAAGTTTATCGGTAATGCCTGAGTGTGGGATTGAATTGAAAGACTTTGCCAAGTCGAGATATGCTGTGTGCACAGATTTGCCCTCATGAAGGGCCCTAGTCACATTTTCTAAGAAATCCACCAGATTTATCAGGCAGAATCTGCACTTGGTGAAGTCAAATTGGGTTGGATTTTGATTTGGAGGTTGCCTGTGTCTTTTTATGAGGTCTATAATGATACATTCCATGGCCATACAGATGAGACTGGTCAGGCTTATTGATCTGTAATTCCCTGGGTCTTTTGCTAGGCCATCTTTGTGGAGGGGAATAACTGTTGCTGTCCTCCATTGTGCAGGATTAACGTCTGTGGTTAGATTGATTGAAAAGGGTACTTAATGGTGATAATAGTTCATGTTTTAGCCTGTTTAGACAACAGCCTGAGATGATGTCTGGTCCCATAGAAGATGTGTTTTTTTTGCCTTGGACAAGGGTTTAATGAATTGCTCTTCAGATATGTAGGGTATGGGAGTAAGTTTGGGGGGAGATTTGTGATAGGTCTGGAGGGGATAAGGGAGTGAAATTTTCACCAAACATATCGGCTAGAAGGTTTGCTATCTTTGTGGGGTTAGTGTGTATGGTACCGTGGGTCACTAGTTCTGCACATGGTTGTATCCTACCTTTTAGGCTACGCTCGTCACTGTAAAATGCATTATGGTTATCCTTGGCTGTGCTTACTAGGTTTTTCTTATAGGATCCCTTAGAGGATTTGACATCTTGTCTTATTTGCCTGTTGAGGCTGAGGAGGGTGCATTTCCATTGTTGGGGCCTTCCCTTTGTTTTCTTTGACAGCAAATTTTTACATTTATTGTAAAGCTTGTAGATGCTGGATGTCCACCATAGTGGCGTGTTTTTATTTGGGACTCTGACTTTGATTCTTTCTGGTACAGCCAAGTCTATACATTTATGTAAGTGATTGTACAGGGCTTTAGTGTAAGCTTTGGTGTACTTACCACTTCTAGCTGGGTGTGGGGCTTGGAATGCATTTATACCTTCACTTAGGAGGGTAAAGTTGCCCTTGGTGAAGATTTTTAGTCTGATTTTGCCCTTTGAGAGTTCTGGTGTTAGTGCAAGCTTGAAGGTGACTGATTTGTGGTTAGATTTAACTACTAAGGGTCAGACAGTTGTGGCAGTGTATCTGTTTAACATGTCAATGAAGACCAGATCTAGTATGTTTGTTCCTCTTGTCAGGGTATGAACAATTTGTTCCAGGGCATTGTAGTTAATAAAGTCAAGGAACTTTTGTGCCAGAGAGTTAGGGCTAACGTAGGTTTCCCAGATGATGGTGGGATAATTGAAATCCCCCATAACCAGAACGGTTGGAAATATTTGGATTGACACTAGTTTGGTCAAGTACATGATCCATGAAGGGGGATCTATAACTGGCTATGACTTGAATGGGGGTCTTGCCCACAGTAACCTGAACTTGGAGCAACTCCATGGAGTTGTCCTGTCTAACTAGACAGCAGGTGAATTTATCACTAATATAGATAGAAACACCACCTCCTTTGGTTCTCACACTTTGGTTTTGTGGTCTGAAGGTGTAGAAGGCATTGTAGCCTTGCAAGGCTGAGATACTCTCTGAGGCCTTGAACCAGGTTTCTGTGACTGCACAGACATCTACATCTTCCAGTGATAGAAGTTCTTCCAGGTTGTTCAGCTTTTGGTGTAAGCTCCAAGTGTTTAGCAGCATGACCCTTATTTGTTATGATTGGCATATTTCACATCGGTAAATTTATTTTTGAGACCTTGCATAAAAAAGGCTCTATGGAGGAGGTAAACGCCTTTGCCAGCAGCAGAAAGCCTAGTGGTGCCAGGCGCAAACTGTCTCTAGCAAAGCAGTGAGGTTTGTTGACTGTGGCTTTCCAGGCTGACAGAAACTGGGTCTCCTTTGAAATCAATCATTTTTTATACTGTAGTATCATCCTAGGTGAGGACAAATCCTGGCACCAGCCAGGCAGCTGACCATGACTTTTTCCTTGTCCAGCCTGTTGAGTGGGACATACCTGTGTCTCACTATGGAGTCTGCAATGACAAGAACATTTGTTTTTTGAGTGTTACACATTACAGGCTTGGCAAGTGACACACTGGTGTCACTATGTGCCATGGGTGCTGTGGGAACTGTTAGCTACAGCAGTCTTGTGTTTTAGAGATTAACAAAACTTGAATCAAAAAATGATGAAAATGACAATTATGATCTTTTCCACCAATGCTAGAAAGACACAGACACAAATACTAGCGCTCAATGATGTTTTTAATAATACACCCCATTTCATTTACTATGGGAAAAATGAAAGCCCAAGTAAAATCATTGTCCCCATTGTCCAGCTTACCAGTGTCTATACCAGAATTTATACCTGCCCAAATGGGACTAGCAACACTCGTCCATAACATTAAAACCTCATTTCCAGTATGTTTTAACCAGAACCTGTCATACCCCCTAGCTTCAAAGAATGATCTTAATACATCAACCTCTCTCATAAATACTGTATCCAGTGATGTAAATCTACTAATTCTTATTAGCTGTCCTTTGACAACTCCTTTTTTCATATGGAGCGGGTGAAGAGATTCCTTGTGTAAATATTGATTTACAAAAATGGATTTTCTATAGACGTTGCTAATAAATCTTTTAGACTCAAAGTCATAAGTCAAATTGATGTCCAAAAAGTTCAAATTTGAACCAAAACCACTCGTAGTGAACTTTAAAAATTCCATAGTGCTATTCAGGTAAGACACAAAATCACCAAACTCTTGAGGTGTACCTTTCCAAAGGAAAAACAAATCGTCAATGTATCAACGATACAATAAAATGTTTTTTTCAAAGATACTATTGACAATAAATCTGTTTTCCCAATTTGCTATAACAAGCCGGGACTACTCTTGCCACCATAGCCACCCCCAAAAGTCTGCTTGTACAGTTGATTATTAAACTTAAAAAAGTTGCTATCTAGTACAAACTCCATAAGGGTACACACCGTGTTTATCTTAATATTACCCAGTTCACTATTAGTGGTTAAGTATTCTCTAAGGTATTCAATACCTCTCTCTTGTTTTATACAAGTATAAAGAGAAGCAACATCTAGAGAAGCGAAACAAAAAGTCTCATTTTCCAGTTTCAAATCTCATAACTGCTCCAAAAGATTCCTGGAGTCCTTTAAATAAAACTTGGAGGCCTGCATGATGGGATTCTGTATAAAATCCAACCAAATAGAGAGTGTCTCAGTTTTAGACTTTGCGGCATACATAATAGGTCTAAAGGGGGATTTATAGTAGTTTTCTGAATTTTTTAAATCCCAAAAAACACTGCCATTTTAGGATGTTCCACCAGTAGATATACATAACTGTCATAATCTAATTCTCCCTGACAAAACATATCAAAAAGGAATGTATCCAGCCTTAGATAATTGTTTTTAATCAAAGCAAGACCTACCTTTTTGTAGGTGGTTTCATCCTTTAACATGTCTTCTATGGATTTAACATATTCACGTTGATCTATAATTATGATCTTACCCCCTTATCTGCCTTCATAACCCTCAGTTGTTTATTTACATGTAATAACTGCAAAACGCCTGGATTTCCAGGTTGGTTAAATTTCTAATACTTTTATCAGGAATAATATTTCTAAATCCTGTCTCACACAAATTCAGAAAAATTTGTAATGTTCCTAGTAATGGTGGATTATAAGTATTTACTTTTCTTGGACCTTCAGTTTGTCTATTACAGTTGACATCCTGTATTATGTTCCTTAAATTAAGTTTCTTTAAAGTAAGCCTAAAATCCACAATCAGTTTGGCCAAATTAATGGTGTTTCTGGGAATGAAAGAAAACCCTTTCTTCAAAAGGCTAAAAACCGAATTTGATAATGGTGTTTTAGAGAGATTTAAAACTTTTATATCATAAAATGCAGAATCAGAAGTAATCACCATTTCTTTCTTTTTTTGCCCCTACTTTTTCCCTTGTTCTGTAGCACTTTCGACCAAGTGGGACCCCGTTTGTTCCCCTGTTGGTCCATTAAAAAAGGACCCACATTTTTGGAACCACCTGCCCCTTCTGTGACATTGTTGCCTAAATTAGAATTCTGTGTTTCAGACACAGAAATGTTACCAACATTTACTAAATTTTGACTATTATCCACATCAATGACTTCATTTGTATTGGTACCACTAGTTGGAACATTACAATTAGAACATAGAGTTGAACTATGTTTATTATGTCCATTAGTAACTGCTTTTACAACAATATTCTGATTATTTGAATCCTTAACATCTTTGACATAATAAGCAGTTTTATTCGCATAAGCAGCAATGTCACAATGTCATTTCTTTTGTTTTCTTGCTATAAATGTGGCTCTCTGCCTATCTACTTTGATAGTAACACCAACATACAAATTATCAAACGATGAAAAGCAAGAAAAATTCTTAATTTGTTCATTTAACGTGTTCATTCTGCTTTTAACTTCTTCCGACTGTTTTAAATAGTGTTCCACTAAAGTGCGCATTAAATTGATACCAAAGTCAGTGAATAAATCAACAAGTCTAGAATACAAGTTGTCCCCATATGAAACACAGTTCGGAAATTTATTGGTTCTCAAACCTTGAGGGACACATTGGCATTTGATACATTCAGATAATTAATTAATTTCAATGTCTAAGGCGACAAACTTTAGCATTAGCTTTTTAAAATTGAAAATAGCTCTCTTACACGTATTCTGCTCAACAATGTCATTTTGAACCACATCGGTACTCACAGGTGTATGCTCTACAGTCTCTATATCCCCAAATGGATTATTTCCAGATTCAAAAATGTGTTCCAAAATGCTACTTGAAGAAACTGTTGTTTCCCTCAGCTGAACTCCAGTAACCTCAGGGACGTCTACGTGCTTAACAGCAAAATGCGCTTGCCCAGTAGTGTTAAATACATGAAGTCTAATGGAACTAGTCTCAGGTCTCTGCCTGAAGCCTATTTGAATGGCATTGTTAATAAATGATGTTATCCTCTCTAAAAATGAAGCAAAATCATCCAACACTGGATGGGTGGAAAGATTCATTAGTATGTCCTGTGATGCACTTTCGTCATCCAGGATGTACACAAAACCACAGTCCAAAAAAGAAAATAACAAAACTTGAATCAACAAACGATTAAAATGAAAACTGTGATCTTCTCCACCAATGCTAGAAAGACATGGACACAAATACTAGCGCTCAATGATGTTTTTAATACACCTTATTTCATTTACTATGGGTAAAATGAAAGCCCAAGTAAAATCTTTGTCCGCATTGTCCGGCTTACCAGTGTCTATACCAGAATTTACACCTGCCAAAATGGGACTAGCAACACTCCTTTGTAACGTTAAAACCTCATTTTCAATAAGTTTTAACCATGACCTGTCATACCCCCTAGCTTCAAAGAATGATCTTAATACATCAACCTCTCTCATAAATACTGTATCCAATGGTGTAAGTCTACTAATTCTTATTAGATGTCCTTTGACAACTTTTTTCATATGGAGTGGGTGAAGAGATTACTTGTGTAAATATTGATTTACAAAAATGGATTTTCTATAGATGTTGCTAATAAATCTTTTGGACTCAAAATCATAAGTCAAATTGATGTCCAAAAAGTTCAAATTTGAACCAAAATCATTCGAAGTGAACTTTAAAAATTCCATAGTGCTATTCAGGTAAGACACAAAATCACCAAACTCTTGAGGTGTACCTTTCCAAAGGAAAAACAAATCATCAATGTATCAATGATACAATAAAATGTTTTTTTCAAAGATACTATTGACAATAAATTTGTTTTACCAATTTGCCATCACAAGATTGGCAAAAGCCGGGGCTACTCTTGCCCCCATAGCCATCCCGAAAAGTCTGCTCGTACAGTTGATTATTAAACTTAAAAAAGTTGTTATCTAGTATAAACTTCATAAGGGTACACACCATGTTTATCTTAATAGTACCCAGCTCACTATTAGTGGTTAAGTATTCTCTAAGGTATTCAATACCTCTCTCTTGTTCTATACAAGAATAAAGAGAAGCAACATCTAGAGAAGCGAAACAAAAAGTCTCATTTTCCAGTTTCAAATCTCTTAACTGCTCCAAAAGATGCCTGGAGTCCTTTAAATAAAACTTGGAGGCCTGCATGATGGGATTCTGTATAAAATCCAACCAAATAGAGAGTGTCTCTGTTTTAGACTTTGCGGCAAATATAATAGCTCTAAAGGGGGGATTTATAGTAGTTTTCTGAATTTTTGGAATCCCAAAAAACACTGCCATTTTAGGATGTTCCACCTGTAGATATACATAAACGTTCTAACTGTAATGTTCCAACTAGTGGTAATGATACAAATGAAGTCATTGATGTGGATAATAGTCAAACTTTAGTAAATGTTAGTACCATTTCTGTGTCTGAAACACAGAATTCTAATTTAGGCAACAATGTCACAGAAGGGGCAGGTGGTTCCAAAAATGTGGGTCCTTTTTTAGTGGGCCAACAGGGGAACAAACGGGGTCCGACGTGGTCGAAAGTGGTACAGAACAAGGGAAAGGGAAGGGGCAAGAACCGAAAGAAATAGTGATTACTTCTGATTCTGCATTGTATGATATAAAAGTTTTAAATCTCTCTAACACCATTATCAAATTCAGTTTTTAGCCTTTTGAAGAAAGGGTTTTCTTTCATTCACAGAAACACCATTAATTTGGCCAAATTGATTGTGAATTTTACGCTTACTTTAAGGAAACTTAATTTAATTTACATAATGCAGGATGTCAGCTGTAATAGACAAATTGAAAGTCCAAGAAATTAAGTACTTATAATCCACCATTACTAGGAACATTACAAGTTTTTCTGAAATTGTGTGAGACAGGATTTAGTTGTCGCCTCACAGTAAGATGCTGTCTGGTTCGATTCTCAGCTAGAGCATCTTCTGCGTGGAGACATGCGTGAATGGGCGTACCTTTGTTGAAGGTTGTACGTCAGGCCTGGCAAGCCGGTAAGTAAAAATCAACTGCCAATCATTAGCGAACCGGAGTTCCGCTGTGGTGACCCCTAACCGGGAAAAGCCGAAAGACACAAACAAATTCCTGATAAAAGTATTAGAAATTTAACCAACCTAGAAATCCAGGCATTACAGTTATTACATGCAAATAAACAAATGAGGGTTATGAATGCAGATAAAGGGGGTAAGATCATAATTATAGATCAATGTGAATATGTTAAATCCATAGAAGACATGTTAAAGGATGAAACCACCTACAAAAAGGTAGACCTTGCTTTGATTAAAAACAATTATCTAAGGCTGGATACATTCCTTTTTGATATGTTTTGTCAGGGAGAATTAGATTATGACAGTTATGTATATCTATAGATGGAACATCCTAAAATGGCAGTGTTTTTTTGGGATTCCAAAAATTCAGAAAACTACTATAAATCCCCCTTTAGACCTATTATATCTGCAGCAAAGTCTAAAACAGAGACAGTCTGTTTGGTTGGATTTTATACTGAATCCCATCCTGCAGGCCTCCAAGTTTTATTTAAAGGACTCCTGGCATCTATTGGAGCAGTTAAGAGATTTGAAACTGGAAATAGAGACTTTTTGTTTCGCTTCCCTAGATGCACTCTGTATTAGAGTGAGCTATTACTAGAGTTCTGTCAGTGTACATGAGGCAAGTGTTAACTGCCTCAAGAGACCCAAGTCAACAAGGTTGGCAGGAGAAACAAGGGTAGTCCAGCTGTCCATAATGCTAGGCTGAACAAATGTTATCATGAGATGGGATCTTTTCAGGACTGATCAATGAGGAGCTCAGTGGATGGATATTTCCTCCAGGGTTTTTTTTTTTTCGCTTGTGGTTTAATAGGTTTCAGCTCACTAGCAGTATTTCTTTCACTAGAAAACTGCTAAGGATGAAGTCTACAGTAATGTGTTACAGCCGTATCCAAAATTATTGAATTTATCTGTCTGGCTATGGCGCACAATTACTCGACAGTGCACAATGTTGAGCGATGCACAAATAAGCAGAAACCTGCTCACATACATCATTTAAATACCAGAAGCTAAAACCTTGAAAAAAAAACTAAAAAGGTTCAAAAGGATGAATGAGGATGCTTACTCCAAGCCCTATACCAAGCACCCTTCACCACACATGTTCCAACAGTACACTTCACTCACTAGAGTGCAGAAGGTAGCTTCCAATCAGAGATGGCCTGAAAAATGTGCTCAGAACAAACACCCACTACAAACAGACCCAGATACAGGAAACCTGTATCTGGACTGTGCTACAGCTACTAGCTATCCTAGTTTCTGTGGGAAACAATAGAGAATATTTAGCACAGCAGAAAAATAGCAGTGAGACACTAAAATAATCTTTTAAACAGCAGAAAAACAGCAAGGAAACTCTAAAGAATGTTTTAAACAGTTAACAAATTAGTTATTTTAGCACTGTTTGACAGGTAAACCAGAGGAAGCAGAACAGATTGATTTGCAACAGTAAAAAAGTACCAGCAATTACTTAACAGTGAAAATAGCAAAAAGAGCTTTGCAAACAAAGAAAACAGCAATAAAATACAATTTAACAGGCGCAGTAATACAAAGAATTGCAGTGCAACAGAGCAGTTTAGTACACAGTGTTTGAATACAGTATAAAGGTAGGCATCAGGTAATAAAAAGTAGAGTAAACAGTATAAATAAGTAAAAAAAAAATAAAAATAAAAAAACAACAGGCAGCTTATGGGTTTGGGGAAGCTCAGAAGCCTCTAGTCATCTGGTGTCTCAGCTCAGACATGTGGCTGGTAGCCCACCTCAGTTCAGCTTGGTACATTTTCTCCTACCAAAAGCTACCTACAAGTAGCTGTCCCATATAATACGTTATGTCACTCATAAGCTTTAATTTATTGGAGAAAGCTACTTCCCATGCTGGCTAATGAAATGCCATAGGTAAACCTATGAACTGTGGTCCACAGACTTCATACTTCATTCCACTGTTATCGTGCATTTCCATTCTGAGATCTGATACTATATTATACTTTTGTTCAGTTTTTGTTATTATTATTATTAGTTGTTGTAAACAAGTCGAACATTCTTACAATTTATTTTCTTAAAAATCTTACAGTTTATTTTGCAAATCAGCCTACCAACTTAAGTAGCTTTATTATAATTTGCTTTTAATAATAATATAGTTCTTAAGGTTTGCTTTTCCAATTCACTGTCCATTTTGAAGGACTACATTGGGTAATTTACTTAGGATTCTGTTGGTGTTTTACATGTAATTGCCCTACAAATACTGCCTAGTTTCACAGACAGAAACTAGGACAAATCAGTTAGCCTTGATGTGCAAGAGAGAACAAAATGCAAAACTATTATAGCATACAAAGCAATTAGCAAACCACAAATTGCAAATTTGCAAGTCAGAATTATATATATATAATACCAGATGTAAAGCCTGCTCAAGTTCCCATTTGTGGTGGCAGACAGATTCATAAACTGCATCAGAGCTTTACTGTACAATTTCCTCTTTGACCAACAGTACTGTAACTACCTTCTAACCTTTACTAGATTCTGTGTAAAAACACCAAAACTCTTAGTCTTCTTCAGATTTTGCAGTGTTTTACTGAAACATCTCCTTAGAGAATGTGTCACAGAACTGCTACATGGTGTGTGTGTGTGTGTGTGTGTGTGAAGCTGCTCATAGTACAGTGCATCTCACTCTGTCTCTCTGTGTTTCTGCCACTTATTTGTGGGTGTGTCCCTCACCGATGAGAAGCTTGGCATTTTTTCCACTGTCTCACAAGAGCGTGACAGAACCACAGAAGGACAGAGGCACAAAGCCAATTTCAATTAAAAAAATTCTAATAAAAACTAATCTGATGTACAGTAAGTCATCAAACAGAATCTGAGAAGAAATTGCATAATAATATAAAACAGTATAATACGTTTTTCATTCAATTGCAATGCATTACCTCTTGAAATACTGAAATGCTGTAAACATTTAGCATGTGTATAACTAGGCAAACCACTTTAGCAGAATTTCTTAATCAAAACAGAGAAAAATGTGTTCCTTATATGATGCCATACAACATCTCAAAACAGGAGCCAGTGATCATTCAGTCATGACTTTGACAAACAATAAATGATTAATAACTATTCAAAAAAATTAAGATGACAGAGAGAATGTCTGAACGGTAATATTAGACAATGCACTACACAGCATATCCCACAGATATCAGTGCATGCATCATTAATACTCTGTGTGCTTTTTACAATAAAGGAAACCCTAGCCTGAATGTTACAGTCCATAGTTCTGGACCAGATGCCACCTCTTTTCCTGTGCAGCCATATGTCATGCATGAGCCTGCCACACTGTGTCCTTTACTACGGCTGCTGGATGGTCATATTTAGTCATAGTGGGACTGTAACTGGGACAGCTTTGGTCACTTCACTACCTGACCTGCACTTATCACGTTGTGCAAAATGAAACATGCAGTAATCATTGGGCACATAGCTGGGTCATAGTGAAGGGCACACCCAGAGTCATCCAGACACCAGAAATGGCTCTTCATGAGGCCAAAGACCCTCTCAATGACAATATCTTTCTGGAACAGGGATGTGTTGGTCTCCTCTGCAGCTCCAGGTGGATTTCTGTCTGGTGTCATGAACCATGCCTCTAGTGGAGATCCAGCATCAACTGAAATTGAAAAAAGAGAGAGAGAGAGAGAGAGAGACAGAAGGGGATAAAACACAGGAAATATGATTTAGCATTCAGCAGCACATTTAATCAGGAGTAACTAATTAAATACAATAAAATAAGAGAAAAATATTTCCGCTTACCAACAAGATGACCGCTGTGCATCCCACCATGTGGGAAAAGGTGGAAGAGTGAGTTAGTGTGCCCTGTATGGGAATCGTGCACTGCTAGGATGCTGGGCGGCATGTTTGTGATGCACCTTCATGCAGCACATACTTCCTGGCAATTTATGCAATGGTCCCCCTCTCCCTGTAGTCCAGAAGGGGCCCTTACTTCAACATAGGTACAATCTATCACACCAAGTACCTCAGTGTAATAAGTCACCCCATAAAAAACATGCATAGTTCTGGCTTGATCCTGAGGTACACTGGGAAATTGATATACTGATCCACACATGCCAAGAGTGTATTCAAGATCTGCTGCAGTATCTTCAAGGCAGAATCCTGTGAGATACACAACACGTCTCCAGTCTGTTACTGGAAGGTCCCTGTGGCAAGTATAGTAAGGGCTATACATACCTTGGTATCCATGCATTCCTCCAGTACCCCTAAGGGGATCACACGTACTAAGACCCTAATAATGTCCATGTCCACTCTGAACATATTAAATATTGACTGATTCTCAAAATTAAAGTGAATCATCCTATGCCTATATCTTTGCCTTCTTGGCAAATGAGTACCAATAGGCACAAGTGGTTTTGTCCCAGCGAAGACAAGCAACTCTCACCTGGCAAGTAACAGCATGTTTTGCAGATCGCAAAGCAGATCGGTTTAGCAAGACTGTCCTTTATATAACATATCTTTGGACACTGCGAACAAATGGAAAAAATCACAAATGGGGTAGAGAATACTTCCATAGCAAACAGTGAGTTACATCATTCCTCATTTACATCCCATTATGAGTACATTTGCTTAGGCACATTCAAGGGTCATTGTGCATTTGCATAAATGGCTTTTTTGAATCACAGCTCAGCTGAGCTCATTCATGGACAATTGCAGATAGCCTTAACATATTTGCAAAATTACTATAAATACTGCCCTAAGTGTTTTACATATTTGAAATCTGTAATACACTTTGTGCTCCTGTGAAGTTTTCATGTCCATCACTGTAGCTGAAAGCACATGAAGCAATAAATCACTATGTATTCCACTCTGTTAAATGCCAGGTCATGTGTAATGATAAGAAAATCATACTGAATGGGTGTGCTGGCAACCCAGGCAGTTACCACAACTCACATATTTGGCACAACTGTCAACTGTATGAGATGTTTGCTAGGAGGGATATCCCACAAGGACATTTATTGGAGGATGCAGGTTATGCAATGGAACCATGGATGATGATGCCCATCAGAAAAACATACACATCAACTGAAAAATGCTATAATGAGGCACATCACAACTCCACGGAGGCACATGCTCAAAAAGAAATATCATAGAGCATATGTTTGGGCTGCTGAAGTCGCAGTTCCAGTACCTAGATACATCTGGGGAAGCCCTGCCGTACAATGCGCGTACATGTACTGAAATATTCGCAGTATGTTCCATGCTTCACAACATCATCCTCAGAATGCAGCTTCAGCAGGGCCAACAAAAGGAAGGGGCACAAATACTGCCACCACTGGCAAGGTCACCACAGCCATAAGCATGTGAGGAGTCAGAGGGGGGAATCAGCAGCTACTGTGGGTGCAGGCAGATATAGTTGTGTTCTATATAACTTTGCTTTGGTTAAGAGGCAACACATAATGCACTCACTCACCATCTAAGGGGTTAAAACATTCATCCTATGCACATACATACAGTAACATTGATGCCAGGCAATGCTCACAACCTTTACCTACCCATGTAATGGCTGTGTACTGCTAGCATCAGACAGACTCAGCCCTGAACTAAAACTGTAGCCCCTGCCAGATTTCCAAGGTAGGTGTTGAACCATGAATAGAAAAATAAATGTCTAAGAATACAAATGAATTGCATATCCTTGCATAATGTTACTTGGTAATGTAAGTAAGTATAAAGTGGATGATTTGTACAGCAATTACATCAAGATGTGACAGTAGTGATTTATGTGAATATATGTGTCCTCTATCAACTAATAGGCCTCATGCACTACAGATCCACACATTCATACCTCTCAAATGTACAGCTTTTCATAGAATGTCCACAGTTTGGCCTCATACTTTTGTACTGGCAAATCATTAAAGACTGAAGTTAGAAAATAACAATAGATATTTCAGTTTCAGACTTTGTATCCCTCAGGAAAAAAACATAAAAATAGTAATGCAAAACTTGTCATTCTAGCAACTGTCTAAGTTTTTAAGACCACAATTTTTAAAGCCTTTTCCAGATGTTGAGCATTCCCACTTTTTATTTATGGCTTGGTCCAGCTTTATCAGTCTAAGAGGTTGGGAGGGATGTATACATTACAGTAATCTGTAAGAAAGCAGAGCAATCTGCAAAATGTCATCACGAACAGAGATATACTAAGCACTAAATCAGCTATGCACCCTGAACACCAGACAGAATACTTATGTATCCCTGAATCTAAAAGAGAAAATGAAGGATATGGCACAGTTAGCATCATTTGTACAGGGTGTTGTGTGGGAGGAGGAGGCCAAGGCTGACACAAAAGGTAGTGAGTTTGCATGTGAGTATGAAAGAGAAACAGGCAAACATTTGGATAAAGCATCAAATGACCACTGAGAAAGAGTGTGCTGTAAGCCTTATGACTGAACATGTAACTGCGATGCATGTGCATATGTCTTAATGGTCACGCCAGGTGAAATTGGTGTGTGGGCATCTGCAAGAACACAGCCAAGCTCTATGCTAGCTCTATGTCCTGGTATGTCAGACAGATGTAAAACATGCATGGTAGAGGTGACAGTTCATCATTGTCCCTGACTCCAAGAACTGGATCTGCCAGGAGTTGCACTGGCATGTCATATCCCATGGTCAGATGCACTGCTGCTACCTGAACATGATTGATGTCTGCTGGATAAGTTTGCTTCATGAGTTCACCTAGAATGAAGATCCCATAGCCTGCCATGTCTGTGTGTGGATATCTCAACCACTGATTTAACAGTGGAAGTAGTGTCACTATAGCAGCATGATTGGGCACAGACATGTTGGATAACATCAGATGGCTGACCTATGTCCACATGGATGCCGTACCCCTACCAGCAGATTTTCCATCACAGACACTGCATGTTTCAATGTGTTATTCATCTGATCCATTGAATCAGAAAAACAGTGACGGCAGTCATGCATGTCAGCCTGTGCCACATCTACAACCCTATGCATTTCCTTGGAGGCCCTATTGGAATGTGCCTGCACCTCCACGGTGGCCCTAAACATATATCAAGTGGCATGGAAAGACATACTAGAATCGGGTGGAGAATGGACAGCAGGCCTTCTCTGAGCACCCTTAACCACCCTCCTGCATGGCACCTTGCCCACACTTTGGCTATGGCCAGAGTCAACAGATACTGAAGCTGCAATAACTGCACTACCCTGATTGACTGTCTAAGCCTACAACTGTCCAGTATTGGAGAGCTCACTGGAATAGACTTGCATAGGCCTACTGGTTGTATCCAATGGAATTACAGGGGATGGCTGAATGTGAACCTCAGTGTCAGATTCAACCTCTGCCCCTCCTGACTGGGCCTGTGTTTGCCCACCATCATCATCATCACAGTCTGCTGATTCTCTGATATCAGGTGGTATAAGTTTTACATTTCTACTGTCAG
The DNA here is from genome assembly GCF_019279795.1 of Protopterus annectens. Classification (NCBI taxonomy): domain Eukaryota; kingdom Metazoa; phylum Chordata; order Ceratodontiformes; family Protopteridae; genus Protopterus; species Protopterus annectens. Next base: position 505,844,713 of record NC_056744.1, read on the forward strand.
GATCACCTGTGAAAATAAGCAACAAACAAAGGAAAGAAATTAATACTTAACTAAAATGTAATATATAGCCACTTGTGACATCCCCTCTCTTGGCCAGTGATCAAGGAACCTCAGTCCTCACCAGTGACACTGGTGGGAACCTCAGTCCTCACCAGTGACACTGGTGGGGAATGTTCACTGAAAAAAAAATAGACAGACACACAGTATTTTCAGATGCAGTTCTCTGCACCAAGTATAGTTTTGCTTAAGAGCACACTGGGAATGCACACTCTAGTCCAGGGGCTGGGCTTTCTTTCCTGGCCCCAAATAAGTCTCCCCACTGGCACAGGCATAGAGTTAAGTCCTTAACTAGGTGTTCCAAGCCAAGTCCTCCACCACTCTCTATGTGAAATCAGTGATGTCAATGTCCTTGTTCAAAGTAGCTGACACACACACACTCTCTCTCTCTTTGAGATTTGATTTACACACACACACACACACACACACACACACACACACACACACACACACACACACACACACACACATACACACACAGCTGAGAAAGGTTGGCACAACTTACTCACTTTACCATCTTCACCAAGACTATAATGTAGATTCCCTCCCACTAGCCAGCTCCTTTCAGGCTTTTACCAGGGTGCCCAATTACGCTTATTAAAATTAATACTTATACAAATTGTAGTATTTGACCAAGCCATAAGACTTTCAGGAACGTGAAGCCACAGTGCCACTAAAATAAATACAAGTGCTATCAAAGGTTAAAGTATTTTCTAAAAGATCAGTTACAATGAAGGTTTTAGATATACTTAATAATGAATAATAAAAAACATGAAAATACTGAATATCTATTTACAATAAATACCAGAGTTTCATCACAGGAAATATAAAAACACAGATGGAAAGACTCAGACAAATTCAGAAAAAACATTTGACTTCTTCTTCTTTCAGCTTTTCCCGGTTAGGGGTTGCCACAGTGGATCACCTGTCTGCTCATGATTGGCAGTGGAATTTTACAGTGTCGAGTTGCCAGCCTGACGCCCAACCTTTCACAGAAGGCACACACACACGCACTCATACCTAGGGCCAATTTAGAGTGTCCAATCCACCTGCAGCATGTCTTTGGGATGTGGAAGGAAACCGGAGCACCTGGAGAAAACCCACACGACCACAAGGAGGACATGCAGACTCCGCACAGAAGGCACCCCAGCTGAGGATCGAACCGGAGAACCTCTTGCTGTGAGGTGGCAATGCTATCCACTGTACCACAGTGGCCACCCCAGAAAAACATTTAACTAATCTAACTATATATTCCTAACTGAATGAAGAATTACTGTTGCCTGCTTACTTGCTAGAGCAAGGCAAGATGAATTTAGATGAGTGTCACTTGTCAGGTCTAATAAAGTGCTGAGTGCCACTATCATATCTCTTGCTAGTATCTAAATTGCGTTTTCAGTGCTGGCTACAGGATGACATCACTTCTTGTCACCTGATTCTGTTGTTCCTAAACTACTACCTCACTAGATACTAAGCCAGGATTTGGCACAGTTGTGTCACAATTCACACATAGAACTTTAGCTAAAGGTTTATTACAGCATTTGGAAAATACAAAACAATTCAAACTCTTTCACCCTTCCAGCAGAAAGGCTTTTCACAGAAATTGGCCTCAAGCTGCATTCAGACCTGTGAGAGAATATTTATGGCCTAAACCAAGTCATTTAATTTCAGGCCATTTTTCTTAAGGTTACCTGGGCTGAGCTTAACCCTTCCCTTCTAGTATCCTCTCTTAAAATATATACATTTCAACAGTTAGAACAATGCAGCCTGACAAATATGCATATTTCATTTCTGTCCAGCAGGACCCACTGTTGATACATTTTTAACACAAGCAGCTTTACAAATACATTTCTAACATACACATCTGTACAAATCAGTTGGATATTCAATCGACATATAATTCTTTAGAAAACTTCATTTAGCTATGCTAGTATATGTTACACATGCACTGACCTACTCTCTCTGGCACAGCTGGCACTACCTCACATCATCACACCACTATCACAGACAGTACAGCAATACACACACATTCCTGACACCCACCTCACAAGTGGGGTTAAATGCATGTTTCTGTCAAGTGCTAATCATTACTGAAACAAAAATGTCTGACTCACCATTTTGCAAATGGCTCCACACTTGCTAGGGAGGATGGTCCTGGAAGAAGTTAAACAAAATGTAAGGACACCATCATCACAATAATAATAACACAGGCAGAATTTTTGTTTTATATATATTTATATGTTCATTAACAATATACTTAACTGAAACGTGGATGACACAGCCACCCCAAGCCCACGTGTAATGAACCAGTATGTGTTGTTTATTGTATTCAATGTATAAACAGGTTCCACACCTGGAAAAAATATCTAAATATATTAAATCACCTTAGCTATTGCTTTCAATATTGTACTATACAAGAAATCATTAAATATTGATATATTTAAGCTTACCTGGAAGCTCCTCCAGGGACATACTTGTCCTCCCTAAAACAGCAGCACCAACATCAATCATATGCTTTTGTGCACTTTCCACTGAGCTCTATGGGTCCCTAACAGTGGAACTCTTCATTTGGTGTCAGTGGTGGTTGTGTAGCAGCCCCCCTAGTAGCAATCTGTCCAAAGGCTACTGCAGCTGCTCTCATGCAGTCCAATAAAATCATAACAGTGATCCTATGATTCACCTGATTATATGTCCTGCTGCACCACCCCAACAGAAATGACATCATCCACTATCCTCCAAATTTGCCTTCTTTCAGACATATCCCTACATCTTCTCTCCAGCAGAAAGGCACCATGTTGATGAAAGGCTTGTACAATCATACAATTCCTGAGTCACTGAAGGGGGTTTGCAGGGACTGTGATACTCAGTTGCTATAGTCCTAGGTGACATATAACATGAAAGAAGGATACTACACATAAATATCACATAAATAAAAGCCCTGCTTGGATATAACACACATTATTAGTTTTTCAATATTACCCACTGGAGAAATAAAAAACTTCAGTTATTCAAATATAAAAAGGGTTATGTGGTTGTAACATATCACAGTCACACAAACCAAGGTTTGATCCAAAACAAGGATTAATGATAGAAAAGCAAGGCAAACCTCTGTAAAAACATTTTTGATTATGCCAACACAGAAATGGAACTCGGCTTCCTCACCTCAAAAACAGCAGGCGAATGACATTTTCTACTAAACAAAGAATTGCACATCAGTCAATTGTTATAAGTGCTTTCAAACAAACTGTCTCAAAAACATATGCACACATTTACCATGGAACAGTCTTTTTTATGCAAATGCCAGTCACCTCTACCTGTGCCCAGCACTCTCCTAGAAGTGTCTATGCACCATCCAATAGGCAATATAAGACATTTACATTTTACTGTAATAACAGAAGAGTGTAAAGAGAAACAGTTGTAACAGTAACACTTCTGAAGAAAGTTAATAAGGCTGTGTATCTGAGAAAGTAAAATGCCCTGGCAAAGAAGTGCATACAGAGAAAAGTTGCATTTCCTAATGTATATATCTACAGATATATATATATATATATATATATATATATATATATATATATATATATATATATAGGTCTACTTTGGAACATCTAAAACCCATAACATCAAATTTCGTAACACTGATACCAGAACATCTAAAATGCAAAACATCTAAAACCCATAACATTGAATTTCATAACATCAAGCACTACAAATCATAAGAAAATAACATCCTCTCCACATATAATGAAACTTAACTACCAAACACCCTTTTTACTACATTTCTGCAGGGGGCAAACCCCCCTGCACCCCCCATATGGGGGGGGAATTCCCTCATCATCCCCCTTAAATTAAACATACCAACTCCAGGATCACACTACAGTGGTAAAAAGTTAATTTCCTAACCGCACTGTATCAAGCCCCCCTGCAGAAACATAGTAAAAAGTGTGTTTGGTAGTTTGGTGTCATTACATGTTATTATATGTGGAGGGGATGCTATTTTCATGTGATTTGTACTGTTAGATGTTATGAAATTCAATGTTATGGGTTTTAGATGTTTTGGGTTTTAGATGTTCTGTTATCAATGTTATGAAATCAGATGTTATGGGTTTAAGATGTTTTGAAGGGGACCTATATATATATATATATATATATATATATATATATATATATATATATATATAAAATTATATAAAATATATATTATATATGTGCATGTGTGTGTGTGTATGTGTGTGTATATGTGTGTGTGTGTGTGTGTGTGTGTGTGTGTGTGTGTGTGTGTGTGTGTGTGTGTGTGTGTGTGTGTATATATATACATATATACATATATATAGATAGATAGATAATAGAGAGAATTTTTTCCTAGTTACATGTGAGCAAATCCAATAGATAATTAAAAAATTAAATCATGCTTTATCAAGATCAATAGTCTTCTGTGCAGGTAAATCTAAAGTAATAGCAAACGTCATCTGTGTTGTCTATATACACAACTCTCCTCACCTTCAGATTCCCTGGCTACATGGTTACATTTTATAGTGTAGATTCAGGCAAATGAGGTGCAAACTCATTAGAATTGCTGAATCCCATATTATTGACTCCATGTAGTAGATGTAAACATAATTCATGCACTCGCTCTGTGTTTGTTGCTAATGGATTGCAACTGTGAATGATTACTGTTAGGGAGAAGAAAAACACAACAGCAATGCACACTCCCTTACCTCCAGTGGGTGTGTCAGCCAGGTCAGACTTACAAAGTGTAGAAGTGATTGTATCAATGTTTTAAATGTAAGTAAGCAGCATACATTTCTCAGTTTCTTTTCTATAATATCCAAACTCCACTGCCTTTATTGAAAACTGTATATTATTGCCATTTAATTTTCTTATGCATTTTAAGGACAATGATACAAAATGCCTTACAGACTGCAAGTTTCAGATTGCTGCTCAGATAAGAGAAGAAAGAACACCATACAAAGATTAGACAGAGCTGCATTGTGGCAAATAATAGTCATACATGGTTGTGTGATCACTCATTACACTAGATCTGAAATGAACACATGTACAAACAACTAACAGTGTACAAGTATCATATGTCTTATTAGTATTGTGCATGACTTGGGACTTCCTGCTGCAAAGCTGTTTTTGTGACAAAGAAGGATAAGGCACCCTAACTTTGTTTTGTAGGTTCATTAGTGTGGCAGTTCAAATCCAGACTTGTATAAAATATTTAATGTGTACTAACATTTATCTTGTAATGTTATGCATTTTATTTATTTATTTATTTATTTATTTATAATGCCACTATTTGTCCATGTACAGCAACACATGAAATTGTTAAACACATAAATGTCACTTAGTGCAATTCTGTGATAGCCAAAGCATAAACTACATCTGTGATTCATGTGCTTGTGTAACACATCTGCCAAACATGGTGATCTGCACACTATATACCATCTGTAGATCCCAGTTCAAGTCCTATATTGCCCGTTTTAGGATGAAATATAATAAACACTGCTTCCAAGGAAAAAAAGGTGAGCTTCATATTTGCATGTTGCTTACCTTCACACAAACCTGGACTAATGGCTAAGACACAAAGCAGACAGAACACTTGCAGATATTCTAGATTTCAAAAAGGATACATTGTTGCATCTGTTGCTTTCCATCATGCAAACCCACTAAGCAGTGTTGGGCAGCAGTTTGTAACCTTTCCCAACACCTGCAGATATAGATCCCTGCAGACAGAAAGCAGACAGTAGATAATTTCAAAACAGATACATTGTATCCTCAATTTTTGCTGCTGCTTAAACACGCTAAGTGGTATTGTGTTGTGATTAACACACATACTTAATGAAAATTAAAATATACAGCTGTTACTTAACTGTTCTTGTTGTAACAGGTGTTAAGTGTAAGGATGCAATACAGCTGAGCCTGGGTTCTACCCCAGCAAAGACTAAAGTTTTATTCCTTTTTTTTCCAGTTTACTCTATATTAAAATTAACATGAAAACAATAATCCCAATTAGAAACAACTGCCTACAGTAGGTGCATTGAGCTTACGCAGGATATAATTTCTCTCTCTCTCTCTCTCTCTCTATATATATATATATATATATATATATATATTCTCTCTCTCTCTCTCTCTCTCTATATATATATATATATATATATATATAGATATAGATATATTTATGTAACTGTGGGTATCAGTAGCATTATGGTTCTACAATTACAAATTTATTTTCTGAAGTGTCATGACACACACATACATGTTTAAAAACTCAGCACTTTAATTTGTATGTATAAGTAATGACCAGCTTTGACAAACAGGGTCTTAGTTGCAACGGGCACCGTGCACAGTAATGACTGCAAAAACTACACATCTTGTCAAACCTTCCCTGTGGCAGCTAGTATAAGTTAATACTCACAATACATATGAGCCAGGGCTCTAATCTAGCACAATTACAATTTTATTCATGCTTGTTCATTCATATAAATAAAATTAAAAAAATAAACATAATTGAATATTCTGATTCTGTAATTATAATTGTCTTCTCTGGTCTTGGATGGCTTTCAGACCTGAATGATAGTCAAACACACATGAATGTAAAAACCAGGACTTTGTCAGGTCACACACATACATGGTTAAGCCCTCACTATGTCATGTGTATTTATGTATAATTCATGAGCACATCCCACAAGTACTTCTTCTGTAGCAAGAATGAAAAATCACCTGTGATAAAGAACATGTTTTGTCTCTAATGTATAGGTTTGAATCCCAGATTCCACAAATAGATTTTATCAGTGTGTAAAGTCACACAAAAAAGGTGTTAAGTTATAACATTTTTGCCCCCAATATGTCTGCAAAGTTGAATACACTAAGAGTTAGAGCAGCAGCGAGCCCATTAACTGATGGCAACTGCCAGATTAACCTTCCTATTTCAAAAACTGCTTTTGTCACTGTTTGTCAGTGCTGCTCTGAGCTTAACATTGCCCAACAGTGGTTGGCATAATTCTTCATGTTTGCACACTAGCGGTAAAAACAGTAAAATTAATAACAGGAATCTGTGTGAAAAGTACATGCTTCTGTCTGTTTAGTCTGTTCATATCGCACAAGTAACAAATGTATAGTAAAATCACTTAAAAATATTACATAATAATTTCAACAGAGGTTGCATAAATGCCATGCTGTTAACTTAATCCATATAATTTGACCAAGCATATATGCAATATATTCACATTCCAAGGATTACTTTGAGCAATCAGTTTTAGTTTATAGTTGTAAAGAAGTATACTTAAATGTAAAAGTGAGGTAATTACTTTATTATTGTGATACTGCATTGTATGTCAAATATGATTGTACTAATTATCTCTTTTTTCTCTTATCCCCAACCCTTACTGCTCTTTTTATTTTTATGTGGTCAAAAATGTTGCCATGTTATCCATCTGTGACAAATCACAAAATGCTTTAGAGTCCAGGGAGATAGGTCAAACCCTGTGGCTCAGTCTTTCAGCCTCTGCATTGGTACCCAGCACATCCTGGACTCAGTCATTTTATCACCAACCTGGTGTTGCTAGGCTTGGTGTGTAGGGTCATGCATAGCACCATTGGTGCACACCTATACCACATTGAGAGGATGCTCTCTTTTTATGGTCCATAGGAGAATATGTCAAGTGCTTCAACAGCCAGCAGAGTAAGGGGACAGTGATTACAGTCCTGGGGGTGAGCCCCTTCCCTATCCCCAATCATAGTGTCCCCAATCTGTTGTGTCCATCACCGTCCCTGTGTCTTGCCTTGTTTGTACTGTTTGTCTGCATCTGATTCCCCACACACCCCAGTTACCTGTCCCAGAAATACCTATGTCCCTTATCCCGCATTCCACTCTTAATGAAGTAAAAAATAAAAAAATGGGCACCTGTCCCACAAAAAATATTATCCCATACATAGCTCTCCACTTCACACAGGTGTCTGCTCAACACACTTGATTTGGTCCAATTGGTTATATAAAATGATTGTTTTTTTTGTCACCCCTCGTTGTTGAGGTGACAGTCCAAATTAACCCAAAGTTCTATAGATATTTTCAGTTTACACTGTTGAATAAATGGATAGCTATGATTCTTTCCTACCATACTCTCCTGCACATTCCTATATTGCTTTCCCTTTGTTCTTCCACCTGCTCACTCCCCCATGTCACCACGTTCCTATCTACCCCATTTCAAACCTTTAGTCAAAAAGTAGAATCATACACAACATGCACATAATTGAAAAAAAAAACAATAAAGCCTGTGACTTTTTGTCGTCTGTGTTTGCGCAGAGTTTGGCATCACACATTAATGCCAAGCAACAGTGAATGGCACTTTAATGTTGTGGTTCCCTCCATGCAATGCTGCTTTAACATGCTGTGCTAGGGTAACACAGTGATAGTAGAAAAAATAATTATTTCATTGCATCATAAATACATATTTAAAACTATTAGCTATACCATGATTTGAACCCTGCATCATCTGGGCTCATAAAGAAATATCTTAATGCATTTACACCTGTTACCACAGAGTCAGCTAAGTATAAGATGTATTTCTTATACTCAGTATGATACAAACTGCTGACTACCACTCCTCTCTGCTTAACATGTTTGCACAGAAGAAAGAAAACCAATACAACTGACATAATGTTATCAGTGATGCAGAGGCTCACATTTGCTCATTGCTTAACTACACCTAAATGGAGAAAGCAGTATAAATGTGCATCTTACATGTGCAAGCTCTTTACCATTGATCACACAAACCCACTGCTTGGTGGTGCATTATGAAAAGTGTAGATTAGCATGCATTGCTTATGTTCACTGCCTATTTATTGCTCATCCCATGAAAGTACATTTAAAAACAAAGGGAAGGCACTTTTAAGAAAAGAACACATATTTGCACTGTGGTCATGTGTTACCTGTACCCATGCACTTGAAATTTGGGCTCTCCGTACTTGCTCCCAAATATATCAACTACACTACAGAAATAAATAAAAAAAGTTTTCTTACATACCATGTACATCTTTATACTGAAAATGCAAATTCAGATTTTCCAAAACTTGTAGCAATGTGGAAAGCTGATTGCATATACTTTGTAAAGCTGTTTTTTAAGGTATGCCTTTACAATGGAAACACAACAGCAAATACTATACTTTGCACACTCATCAATCTAGTAATGTGAAGATCTTTAATATCTTGACAGTCATACACAGCTAGCCATCCATTTCATAGGCCTCACACCATCTTCTCACAAACATCCAGTAATGATACCATCCACTATAAATTGTCCTACAACATTATACAAGTCAGAGTTGTGGCATGGTGCTTGTATTAAGTGCTGAGTTCTTTAGCTGGTGCACCGAGTTAAGTAGGAGTTCTAATCTCACTGCACTCAATTGGTGTGTGTGTGTCTATCTAGTTAGAAGAGCATAACTGTGTATCCTGCAATCATCAGTACAATCACATGGAGTACCAATATCTTGACAGTTGTATATGCCTGCACATCCATTTAATTCAGGTCTCACAGCATCTCTCAAACATCCAGTGATGATGTCATCACTATAAATTGTCCTGCAGCATTATAACTTTGATACTTGTTCCCTGGCACTTGCATTAAATACTGAGGTAGGGGGTTGTTCTTATTGCAGTCAACTGGTGTGTGTGTGTGTGTGTGTGTGTGTGTGTGTGTGTGTGTGTGTGTGTGTGTGTGTGTGTGTGTGTGTGTGTGTGTGTGTTCACTTGGTTGACATTCAAGAGACCATTTTACACCTGCATGTGGGAAACTGCTATTACCATCATCTTCTCAACAGACACTGCTGATGTCATCATTTATAAAGTGTTGGCTAACACACTCCAAGTCAGACTTGTGCTGTGGTTTTTGCATTACAAACTGAGTTCTTTAGTCAGTGTACTTAGATAGATATTCTGTTCTCACTGCAGTCTATTGGTGTGTGTGTGCTTATTCAGTTGAATGACATTCAAAAGATCATTTTACATCAGCATGTGAGACACACTGCTATTACCATCTTCTTCTCACCAGACTCTGCTGATGTAATCGGCTATAAAGTATTCTCCAACACTTAAAAGACAGACTCATGCTGTGGTGCATCTAAGTGCTGTGCTCAGTAAATAGTTAAATAGGGGTCCTGTTCTCACTACAGTCAACTGTGTGTGCATTCAGCAATCACTATGGTCACAATTTTAGAATGATATGCGAGTCCACAGCTATATTCAACCCTCCTCTGAACATCTTGTAACATATAATGATTATGCCATCCTGTGGAACATGCACACTGACAGTATTCAAGACAAACCTGTGCTGTAGCAGTAACATTAACTGCTGTATTTACAAGCTACTTTAACTACACATATAGTTGTTCTAATACCTACATATATAGGTGTTCTAATCTGACAGCAGGCAACTCGTGTGTCTAAACATGCAGCTATCACTTTTCAGACAATTTTACACATTTGACTGCACATCCATGCCCTATGCTCTCCCAACATGTCCTCCTCAGCATACAATGATGCTATCAAACTCCATAAAGTGCAACATGACAGTGTTGCAGTCAGACATATGTGGTGTTGCTTGGCATTCATAGTCTATACTCTAACAATGTGAGGTATTGCCAACTATGCCAGGAGAAGTAGGCAATGGATTTGCAACATATGTCAGCACAGCTAGCTGGAATTTTGTAAAGAATGTTATGCCATTTGTATATCAAACTGATTTGTATAGATGATTGTGTTGAAAAATGTATTTGTAAAGCTATTTGTGTTAAAGATGTACCAACAGTGTGTCGTGCTGGACAGAAAAGAAATATACATTTATATCAGACTACTACTATAACTGAGGAAATGTATATATGTTAACAGAGGATACTGGAAGAGAAGAGGTTAATCTCAGTCCAGCTAACTTTGAAAAATAGTAAGAAATTAAATTACTTAATTTAGGTCATAAAGATTGTATCTTGCATGTCTAACTGCAGCTAGAGACAAAATGTCTGCGCCAGAGAATGATTAGTAGCTCTTGAAAGAAGAGTGGAAGTGTTTTATTGTTTTATAAATTCCAGAAGCTGCAACAGATCTTAGCTCTACATGTGTATTATTGACATATATATGCTAGACTCTGGTTCAGTTGCTGGGTAGGAGGGGGTCATGGGAAACAGAAGTCAGATGACCATATATATATGTGATGTCATTCTGTAATCCATCACTGAAATGATGTTTTAATACTTGATGAGACTGAAGTCATTGAGCACTCTGTTTTTGGAACATGACATAGAAGGATCTCTCACCCACTTCATCTTGCCTTGCTGTAGTAGGTGTCCAGGGGATTGTAATTCTTTAGATCAGTCAGGACAATATAGTGAGATTAGTTAAGTACTGTTTTTCTGTATCTGTGTGAATTTATTCATCAGTGTTATTTTAATATTATCTGTGATTGAAACTCTGGTGTTTATTGTAGACAGATACTTAGTATTTTCATGTTCTTCTATTATTCATTATTAAATATATTTAATATTTTCCTTGTGGCTGATTCTTTAGAGAATATTTTAATGTTTGAGAGTATTTATATCTATTTGGTGACTCTGTGGCCACTCCTGCAAGCCTTACAACATTGGTCAAAACACTACCACTTGTATGAATATTAATTTCAGTCAGTATAATTGGGTACCCTTGTAAGACGCTTTACAGTAGCTGGTGTTGGAGTGTCTGGTGTCAGTAACTACCTTATAGTCTGGTCAGAAGGGGGCATAGGTAGTAAATCTTTGCCAGCCTTTCGTGTGTGTGTGTGTGTGTGTGTGTGTGTGTGTGTGTGTGTGTGTGTGTGTGTGTGTGTGTGTGTGTGTGTGTGTGTGTGTGTGTGTGTGAAAATCAAATTTCAAAGAGCATGTGTGTGTGTGTGTGTGTGTGTGTGTGTGTGTGTGTGTGTGTGTGTGTGTGTGTGTGTGTGTGTGTGAGTGTGTGCGTCAGCTGCTTCAAGCAAGGAAACAAAGCACTGGTTTCACAGAGAGGGTACTGGAGGACCTGGCTTGGACACTTGACTGAGAATTCAACTCTGTAGATGTGCAAGTGGGTAGTCTTACTGGGCATCTGGAGGGAGACAGAGAGAGAAATCCAGACCCTGGACTGAATGTGTTCCCTGTGTGCTCTTAGGGGAAATGGTGCTTGATGCAGAGAGCTGCATCTGGAAATACCATGTGCATCTACTTTTGTTCCAAGTGAATGTCCCTCTCCAGTGTCAGTAGTGGGGATTCAGGCTCCATGATTACTGGCACAGAGAGGGGACATCACATATCAGTAGGCAGTGGTGTGGATAGTAATTGATCTTCTGTAGCCTGTAGGCAGTTGTCACTGAAGGTGTGTATGTATTCTCAGCAGCCACAAGGTAAACATTCAGAGTTTCATTATCACAACAGTTTTATTTATTTTTGGTCAGTTTAGTTTAGTCAGGGAAAGCAGGCAAACATGCCAGCAGAGGATTATGACAAATTGACAAGGAACCAGTTGGCCAAGGTGCGCGAAGCCAAAGGACTGGTGCATGCCAACCTGACTAAACAGAAAATAATTTCAGCCTTAGTCACAGCTCAGACCAAAAAGCAGGAGGGTAACCAGTCTGGTGATGGGAATTTGCAGCCCTCAGATACAGGACAGTTCACTTTTTCCTCAGAGGATTTAAAAACCCATCTGGAGATAAAGAAACTTGAACTGGAGGCCAAATGTTTGGGATTATAATCAGCAGAAAAACTGCAGCATTTGGAGGCCAAAGAAAATGAGAAGCAGCATCAACATGAGAGGGAGATGCTGACTCTTTGCCAGGGTCAGGGAGGTCATGGGGAAGGGAATAATCAAACACCAGAAGCAATAAAGGTTAATAAATTTCTTCTACAGTTTACAGAGGGTGATAATTTTGATAATTTTATTCATAAATTTGAAAGAGTATGATTACAGTATAATGTTGACCAAGGGCTCTGGGTACAGTTCCTGACCCCCTTACTCCATGGTAAAGCTGTAACTGCTATTTCTAAATTGTCTGATATTGATTGTTTAAACTATGATAGAGTAAAACATTGTTTACTCAAATGTTTTAAGTTAACACCTGAAGTTCACAGAAAATATTTTGGGAGCAGAGATGCAAAACAGATGAAAGTATATGTGATTATGTTACTGACTTAAGCCCTTATTTTCATAGGTGGGTGAGTGGGTGTCAGGTGACCACTTTTGAAAGGCCAGCAGACTTTTTGATGAGGGAACAAGCCCTCAGAACTTTGCATGAGGACATGAGAATCTGGTTGGCAGGCCAGGATAGTAACTCGGCAGATGAGCTGGGGAAAAAGAGGGATGTCTACTTAGCAAACAGGGTATCACTTCATGGGAAGGGGATACCCAGTGCGGCACATGGATATAAGGGAACCCATGGTAGGCAGCCTAAATCAACCCAACAGAGTCCACCAGTAACAGGGGAGGCCACTAATTCAGGTACAAGGCCAGGAGAGAGGGTTAAACATTTTAAATGTAACCAGTGGTACCATGTATCATATAGATGCCCATGGAAGCAAAATGGGGAACAAAAGGTGGGGGAGCCAACAAGTGGGATTAACAGTATACCAATGGTATGTAGTCTGGAGACAACAGGGGTATCAAACTATCACCAGAGTTTATATCCAATCTTATTGAATGGAAAACAGGCCACTGCTAAGAGAGACCCAGCCTCTGACATAACCATGGTGAGGACTGCTGTGGTTAAAGAGGAGCAGTACTTGTTTGGACAGTCCACTCCAGTAAAAACTTTAGGAGGGACCCAATTTCAAATGCCTTTGTCCAGGGTACACCTTGACTGGGAGGGTGGAAAAGGAAGCAAGTGAGTAGGTGTGTTTGAGGATATCCCTGCAGATGTCTTGATAGGGAATAATTTTGATAATGCAATAATTTGTGTGTATGCAGTTACACTCAGTCAGGCTTGGAGACAAGCATGTGGGTCTGGTAGCCTAGGGGAGACACAGACAGACCCCAAACCTGAAGCCAGAGCTGGTGAGCTGGCTATTTCAGGGAGGGAGCTACCCTGTAGCAGTGAGTCTGAAGGTGAGCCAAAGTTGCTGGTAGGTATCGATGTTCCGTTGGACAGAGTGACTGCAAAGGCAGAGGTGAGTGGTAGTACCCAAGCTGACAGTGAGGAACCGCTGTCAGTTGATCCCACGCTTCTTGTGGAAAGGGAGCAATGAAGGGTCACAAAGATAGAATTGAGACAGGCTCTGCTCTCAGAACCTACACTAACAGGCTTGAGGGAGGTAGCTAGACAGGCACCTGATTTTTAAGGAAAAGGGGAGTTTGTGCACTGGAACACAAGGTTACTGTGTAGAGACTGGACCCCTGAGGGAGGGCTAGAAGTTGATGTAATACAATAGTTAGTAGTGCCTAGACCCTACTGTCTGGCACTTCTAGCCATAGCCCATGACATTCCTTTTGCAGGTCATATGGGCATAAAGCATACCAAAAGATGTATTATGCAGAACTTTCATTGGCCTGGGATTGCAAGGGACGTAACAAGGTGCTGCAGGACCTGTAAGCAGTGCCAAAAAGCAGGCAAGGCAGGAGACAAGGTCAAAGCTTTTTTGATGCCTTTTCCTGTGACTGAAGAGCCATTTCAGAGGGTAGCTATGGATATTGTGGTACCTCAGAATACCCCAAGTTTGACAGGGAAGAAGTATATCCTTCTTGGTGGTAGTAAATTATGCTAATAGATAGCCAGAGGTGGTGGCTCTGTCCTCCATTGAGGCAGAGGTGGCAAATGCTTTGTTAGAGATTTTCAGCAGGGTAGGTTTCCTGAGAGAAATACTGACTGACAGAGATGCCAATTTCATGTCAGACTTGATGGCTTGTCTGTGAGAGCACTGTGGGGTGAATCACCTAAAGATCACTCCCTACCATCCCCAGACTAATGGCCTTGTGGAAAGGTTAAACTCTACACTAAAGACCATATTACAGGCATCTGCAGAGCAGTTTAAGGGATAGTGGGAAAATATTTTTCCCATCTGCTGTTTACTTACAGAGAAGTATCCCAGGAATCCACAGGTTCTTCATCCTTTGAGTAGATGTATAGGCATTGGGTAAGGGATCCTTTAGATTTCATTCATGATGAGTGGAAGGGTGAGTGTGAATCCCACAAGGATTCTGTTGTGGCATATGTCCTAAACCTCAAGGCAAGGCTTAGGAGAACCTGGCAGGAGCCCAGGAGCAGAAAAAGGTCTGGTATGACAGGAATGCTTGAGCCTGAGAGTATGTTGTGGGACAGCAGGTTATTTTTCTCTTTCCTCAGACACAATAAGCTGCATGCAGCTTAGTAGGGACCCTTCAAAGTGGTATAAAAAGTCAGTGATGTTAACTACATGGTAGAATTACTAGGCCAGAGGCAAGGGCACGAATTGCACAATGTTAACATGATTAAACTTTACCATGATAGGGAGGTCCTTGTGCTAAGTATTTGCAGTGGGAGGCAGGAGGAGTCTGAGGGGGATCTATGGCTACATTGAGCTGGCTAGTAAAATGCCAAGTTACTAAAATGGAGCTTAGGGTTGCAGGCATATGACATGACAGTGCAGCACTGTAGTGGGGTCAGCAATGCCAATGCAGATGGGCTCTCAGGACAGGGCATGTATTAATATATTCCCAGACAGGCTCATTCCTCTCAAGTTACATTTCTCAAGGGTCACTTGAGGAACTAGTCTGAGTCTTCAAATGGGGGAGAGATGTGATAATGTGAGGTATTACCTGCTATGCCATGATAACTAGGGCAGTGAATTTGTAACTTATGTCAGCACAGCTAGCTGGAATTTTCTAAAGAATTATATGTCATTTCTGTATCAAACTGATTTATATAGATGTGTGCATTAAAAATGTATTTGTAAACCTGCATGTGTTAAAGATATACCAATAGTGTGTCCTGCTGGACAGAAAAGAAATATGCATTTATATCAGACTGTACTGTTGTAACTGAGGAAATGTGTTAACAAGGGATACTGGAAGAGAAGAAATTAATCTCAGTCCAGCTAATTTTGAAAAATAATAAAAAATTAAATTACTTAATTTAGGCCATAAAGATTGCATCTTACAGTTCTAACTGGAGCCATAGATGGTGTCTGTGCCAGAGAAAGATTTATTAGCTCCTGTAGGAAGAATGGAAGTGTTTTATTGTTTTATAACTTACAGATGTTGCAGCAAATCTTAGCAAAGCTTTATTTGTTTGTATTGTTGACACATATGTGCAAGATTCTGGTTCAGTTGCTAGGGGTGGGGGTAGCATGAGAACTAGAAGTCAGATGACCAGATGTATGTAATAGCATTCTGGAATCCATCACTGAAATGATGTTTCAATACCTGATACGACTGAAGTCTCTGAGCACTTTGTTTTTGGAGCCTGACATAGAAGGATCTCTCAAGCACTTCATCTTGACTTGCTAATGTAGTAAGTGACCAGAGAATAGTAATGATTTAGATCAGTCAGGAAAATATAGTGAGAGTAGGTAAATACTGTTTTCTGTATCTGTGTGAATCTATTCTTCTGTGTTATTTTAATATGTCCTGTGACTGAAACTCTAGTGCTTATTATAAAAAGATACTTAGTATTTTCATGCTTTTTATTATTTATTATTAAATATATTTAAACTTTTCATTGCAGCTGGTCCTTTAGAGAATATTATAACATTTGAGACTCCTCATCTCAATTTGGTGACTCTGTGACCACTACTGAAAGTCTTACTGCACTGGTCAAAACACTACCAATTGTATTAATATTAATTTAACTCAGTATAATTGGATACTCTTGTAAGAGCCTTATAGTAGCTGGCTTTGGAGTGTCTGGTGGCAGTAACTACCTTATAGTCTTGGCAGAAGGGGGCATTGGTAATAAATCTGTGCCAGCCTTTCCCAGCTGTGCGTGCATGTGAGTGTGTCTGTGTGTGTGAAAATCAAATCTCAAAGTGTGTATGTGTGTGTGTCAGCTGCTTGCAGCAGGGGTACAAAGAACTGGTTTCACAGAGAGGGGGCTGGAGAACTTGGCTTGGATACTTAGCTGAGGACTCAACTCTATAGCTGTGCCAGTGGGGAGTCTTATTGGGGACTTGGAAGGTGACAGAGAGAGAAATCCAGACCCTGGACTGAGTGTGTTCCCTGTGTGCTCTTAAGGGAAATTGTGTTTGATGCAGAAAGTAGCATCTGGAAATACTATGTGTATCTATTTTTGTTCCATGTGAAGGTTCCTCTTCAGTGTCAGTGGTGAGGATTCAGGCTCCTTGATTAGTGGCGCAGACAGGGGACATCACATATGCCTACACAGGTATAATGTTCAAATCAGGCCCAGTGTACTGTGTGTGTGTGTGTGTGGTTGGTCATACATTATGGTCATTGTATGATCTTTGGAATAGTTCTTAATTTCACTACCACTTGGACTACCTTGTATTTATTCCCATACACCCTCCTATTTCCTCTGTCCACATGACATCCTGCCTGCAGAGTAAAGGAGGATGTCCCAATGTCACATATACATACATCATGAAGCAGAGTCCTTCCAAGAGCCTCTGCAAGCCATCCTCAGGCCACTGCATATGTCATTGCTAATTCTATCATAGTGTGGTGCAGTGTCCCATGTGGACAGTGGCAGGATGCAATACAATCAAACAAGTATACACATATGCACAGTAAGCTTACTATCTTCCATAATATAAATAATAGGAATTTTTTACAGGGTATAATAATGGCTAGGATTTCATGTGATGTTGGCCTTTGGCCTAATAAAGTCCCATGAACCTGTGAATGGTTGACATGTCAATGTTGCTGCCATTGACATGTGCTATATTGAGGTGTGGATGTACAATATGGCTACAAAAGGATCTTACAATCTGTGATGTGAGCTAATGCATTTATAGCCATTGATACCACTGGAGTGCATGCTCCTTCTATAACAACTGTAGTAATATGCCTGCTGAGAACTGTTGACATGGTATGCTACACTGTTATGTATACCAGTGGCATATTAGGACGTGTGTTGTAGTGGAGCAGATCAACCATGTATAGAGTTCACACTCTATCCTCAAAGTGACACTTTCAGTATGTGTGTGTACATGTCTACCTACCATCATTGCATGCTCTGTGATTGACATCTTTTTCAATTCATATTGATTACAAGGTCACATAATCATTGTCTCATACGCATCTTGTTATGGTATGATAATACACAACGAATGTATTACATGTTTTCATACAATTGCAGCCTTGTGGAATTCACTGTATGTGCAGTTGTGGTGCTAAACCCAAGGATTTTTGAGGTGGTCAGCAGCACCATTGTGTGACTATTAGCATTTGTGTCAGGAAATGTTATGCATGAACCACAAACAACTGATGTCTGATATGTCAGCATAAGGCTGCTCAGACACAGCTTGACCATGAAACACATATAGGCATATGCCGTGCAGTTGATGTAAGTACATGACACTGGTACAGTTGTAGTACCATTGTGTGGAATGTGATGAATGATCACAGCTGTATTTGTAGGTCTTTTCACAAATCATTTATTCCAATAAATTTGACATGTTAAGTAGAATGCACAACTAAGTAGAGACCTGCATGTGGATGCCAGCAGACATACCCAACTGGAGAAAATAGACAATCTGCTAGCTGACAGTTTGTCTCACATGTCACCACCCTTTCGCCATTGGCCATCAGCCAAAGTATACATGAAGACATTATTCAGTACACAGAATCAATGGGTCCTGACATCACAGGTTCCCTATAGCGTGACTCAAAACATGGACCAACCAGACATAGTTGGATCTATACTTCAACACTGCTCCAAACAGATTATGTTCCCATAGAAGGTGTAAATCGACATGCATCCTTCTGACTGTGGGAGAAATATCAGCTGATGCTTGCATGTATATATATATCCTGACTTTCCTCAGCTTTGGGGTAGATCACCAAGTCATCACGCACCTTTTCTAAAAGGACACAGGTAATACTCTGACACGAAAGTGACCAGCGCCATCAAACTAGTAATCAGAAGGATATGTCTCACTATAGGCTTATTGATGCCCAATCTATCCTCTTTAAAATATTTGAAAAACTGCTACTAACCTAGTCTGCTAACTGCTGTTTAACTGCATCTTGAAAACGTTATGCTACTTATTCTGTTTTGTTACAGTTTTTTGTTTTTCTGTTTTGTTCTTGTTTCTTTTTATCAAACCTGCTATGGACAGTGGACTCCTTACAGTGAAATCTTCCCAATTACCAGCTAATTTTGCAAATGTTTACTCATCCAGGCATAACTGCACAATAGTGTTAACAAACATAGCTCAGACAGCCATTTCAAAACTGCAGCCTTAACTGATTCAGTAACTCAAAATTCTGTTATTGGACCTTTGTGTCCAACTTAGTATATGAGATATTTTCAGGTAGGCAGACAGAACCCACCGGGTCTTCTTCAATTATGAATTTAAAAGTTGAGTCAAAATAAACACGATATTACCCATGGCTTACAACAAAGTGGTACCCAGGATGGATGTGTAATTCAGATAATACTAAAAAAAATAAAAATAAAAAAAAAAAATTAAAAAAAAATGCAAACACTTGTCCAAAAAGCAAAAACTGTGACTAAAATTGACTGCGTGTGAAAGATGTGTGATTTGTTTTGGCTACATCATGTCTGTTACATCTGATAGATGTCCTCAAGAAGGTCAAAAAGGACATGCATGATGACAGCACTATCATCCTGTGTAACTTGACCTGGCCAAGGCATTTGACAGAAATCCACACTCGGGGATTACTGAGACACTGTCACAAATGTCCAAAAACTCCTATATCACCAAGTGAGTAGACCAGTGGATTGCATACATGACAGATAAATATGTTGAAGTGTGTAAAGTGACCTATATCTATAGTCCAATGATCAGGTCTGTACCTCAGAATTTGTTCGAGGCCCTTTTCTTTTCATTATTTAAGTCACAGAAATCAAGAATGACTTACACATCCTTTGTCAAAATAGCTTTGTGGAGGACTCCAGATTGTGGACAGTCACTGAATCTAATAAAATGTAGACCAACCCAGCTCCACGACAATCAAAGGCTTTATTAGACAAAACCAATGAAACAGCAAAAAGAACAATGAACGAACAGTCTACAAATAAAATACCAATATCAATTAGCACTTTCAGCCATCCAACAACTTGGGTATCATCAGAGTGATAAATAAAATATAAAATCCCAGTTCTTAAATTCACTCAGTACACACGCTCTGTACATACAACCAATCACAAATCTTAAACAATTAAACTTTTAGTTCAACTGTTTAACTTTCAAGAAAGTAATAATTGAATAAATATGTATATTACAAATGTAAAAAAATAATAATAATAATAATTGAAATTCAACAGTAGTCTAAACAGTACTAATGTCACATTGTGTAATAAAAAATATCTTAAACTAACATTTTATGTAAAATATCACAACCTTATAAAAACAATAATTACCTAACTTTTTTGAAAAACCAGAGAACATGCCTATTATGCATTTTATATAGTTTCAAAGTTTTTTTGAAAATACATATTGCACATAAGTTGATACATAACTTTTTAATCAGTTGTTGTGTGTAAATTGTTACTATCATGTTAAACACCGTGAGACATGTGTTTTAAAATGCTAGACAATGAAATATGATCATTGATCCCTGGTGACCTGGATGCATCTAACCTAAGCTGCCACAAACACTCCTTGGTTTTCAATAAAATCTTAGCATCACCGCCTGATACATGCAATGTTGGTGAGGGTGGTGGTGATTTGAATGTGAATTTAGAGAGCATTGATGAACCTAATACAATTGGACCTGGTTGCGATTTAACCAGAGATGGCAGTGTTTGTATATATAATTTTATTTGTTTAGAATTGACTGAAAATGACCTTGCCTTGTTCAAAAAGGGCTTTACATTTGTTCCTGCTTTTGAGCAAGAGATTGCTAAAACTTTAATTAATTTTAAACTTTACACGAGGCAACTGAATCTTAAAATGTATTTTTTTAACAACCCTAGTCCCTAGACAGGCAATATTACAACACTGAAAAGGCCGAGTACATTTATTCCCCCTGTTAACCCCACAATACACATTTTTGAGCAGATGTGTGAATCACAAATAAGGAGGTTGTTCAAGGGGATGAGAGCAGTTACTGATAACTTGACCCCAGGTGAGAGATTTTGTCCACAAATTAACTTCTACCAAACTTTACAGGGTTATGAAACCAGATAAATGGGGAGGGTTTGTAATTATGATCAACATCGACTATTCTAACAATATGTTAAATCTTTTGAATGACACTACAACTTACACTAGGGTTTCGAGACACAAAGTTAACAGAGCTTATACTAAGATTGATTGGCGGCTATATGAGTGATTGAAGGAGGGGGTACTTGATAAGAATGAATATGGCTATCTTTCTGTTGATTTGCCAGTAACCCGCTCTATTTTTGGGATTCCAAAAATCCACAATAATGTGAACAACCCACCATTTTGTCCGATAGTTTCGGCGAAGCGTTCAAAAATGGAAGCTATGACCTCTTTTGTGGATCTCCACTGTAAGAACATTTTAAAACAACAGCCACACATCTTGATGGATTCTTGGCACTGCCTTGAGGTGATTAGGAACACTCCGTTAGGAAAATAATTTTTTATAGTTACTATTGATGGTATAAATTTATTCTCCATCATACCCCAGGAACTGGGACTTGACATGTTCAACAATTGCCTTTAGAAATATAGTGGTTTTCATACTGTCAAACGCAGTTTAATTGTGGACCTAACAGAAATGATACTGTCAAACAATTTTGTCATGTTTGAAAGTGAACACTTTAAGCAGGTTACTGGCATAGCTATGGGTGCCAGGTGTGCACCAGTCTATGCCAACCTGGTGTTGGCAGATTGGGAGACACAGTGGGGGTTCCCCTCGGAGTCCATGCACAAGGTAATATTATATCTGCATTACCTTGATGACATACTGATTTTTTGGAGGCTGACTGTGGAAGAAATTCAGGATTTTATTATCTATTTGGGTACAACTACATCTTTTTTAAAATTTACCCATAGGATACATGGTGAAAGTTGTGATTTTCTTGACATATTGTTGTACAGAAACAAAGATAATGTCACCTTAAAATCCAATATATATCAAAAAAAGACTTACTCAAACTCTTTTCTGCATTCTCAGAGTTGTCACACTTTTTTTCAAAAAAAGAATATTATGAAGGGACAAATGGTTAGGTTGTCGAGACTTATTAGTGACGACAACCAGTTTGAAATTGAAATATCAAAATTGGTGGATATGTTGATTGCGAGAGGTTATCCTCATGACATATTGATGAAAATACAGCTAGAGATAGAGGAGAAAAGACACACAGTCTTTAAACCAATATTGAGAGGAGGCTTAGTGAAGGACATTAGAGACAGCATCACTAATATTGACAAAACCAAAGAAGATTTTGAAGGAAACAACAAGAGGCGGGCAATGATACTGCCATATAATGATGTTACTGGTAAGATTAAGACTATTATTTATGATACATGGCAAAGTGTTCTTACTAATGAAGTTACAACTATTTTAGGTGAAACACCTGTTTTCACCTACAGTAGAGGAAAGAACTTGAAGGAATTGATGGAGATGGAAGTTAATTCTGATTTATATAGGAACTCTAGAATGAGCAAATACGGCTTGTGTAGTATTTGTAAATACATTAATAATGGTCCCCACATAGTAGTACACAACTTCAGTAGAACCATCAGATGTCCTGGATACTGCAATTGTAACACTAAAATTATTGTATATATTGCTACATGTCTAAGTTGCCCTACGTTTTACGTAGGGAAAACCATTAGAAAATTAAGACTTAGGATTTTGGAGCATATTAGAGATATTAGGAAAAAAAAAACAACTAATGCTCTTTTTATACACAGTCTGAGTTGCACTAATTTAAAAAAAAATGTATTCTTTGTAGTGGATAGAATCCCACACAATGACAGAGGCGGTGATGCTAAGATTTTATTGGAAACCAAGGAGTGTTTGTGGCAGCTTAGGTTAGATGCATCCAGGTCACCAGGGATCAATGATCATATTTCATTGTCTAGCATTTTAAAATACAGGTCTCACTTTGTTTAACATGATAGTAACAATTTACACACAACAACTGATTAAATAGTTATGTATCAACTTATGTGCAATATGTATTTTCAAAAAAAACTTTGAAACTATATAAAATGCATAATAGGTATGTTCTCTGGTTTTTCAAAAAATTAGGTAATTATTGTTTTTATAAGGTTGTGATATTTTACATAGAATGTTAGTTTAAGATATGTTTTATTACACAATGTGACATTAGTACTGTTTAGACTACTGTTGAATTTTAATGATTATTATTATTTTTTTTGACGTTTGAAATATACATATTTATTCAATTATTACTTTCTTCAAAGTTAAACAGTTGAACTAATTGTTTAATTGTTTAAAATTTATGATTGGTTGTATGTACAGGGCATGTGTACTGAGTCAATTTAAGAACTGGGATTTTACATTTTATTTATCACTCTGATGATGCCCAAGTTGTTGGATGGGTGAAAGCGATAAGTGATATTGGTATTTTATCTGTAGACTGTGCGTTCATTGTTTGTTTTGCTGTTTCATTGGTTTTGTCTAATAAAGCCTTTGATTGTCGTGGAGCCGGGATGGTCTACATTTTACTAGTTTAAATTACTGCCTCTGACCAGTGGAGATCACTGAATGTAAGTATGATATTAGTATAAGATGGACAGCATCAACATACACAAAGGATTTCTGCCACAGCCATGGACACACAGGAGATGACCAAAAATCATGAGAGGATTTGTTGCATTATAAAAGCAAATACACAACCTAATTATAATATAGACAGCACACAATCATGAGTAGAACAATTGGTATATAGCCTGTGTACACAGTTAGATGATATGCAGAACATCCACCAGCAAGTGCTCACAGTGTTAACTATTCCCTTGAATGTAACACAACTCTTGAGTATGTGCGGGACATCCACATCAAAGGGCATTATGTTCCATAGTTCTCAGCCCTCATCACATGAATAGTTGAGCACGTTGTACCCTTTGCATATACCACACAACACATCTTCCAGGGGTGAGTTACTCAAGTGTACTACATTTGCCACAGTGACTTCCCACACATCTTACTGGTCAAAATGAAGTATTCCTTTTGTTGCATAAACAGTACTGGTTAATGCTGAAGAACCCCCATCAAGGTATTATACAAGATGCATGTGTGTTATGTGTTCCTGTGATGCATACAGTACATAGCTGACTGACAGTATTGATAGCATGGGTCAAATTCCTGACAGTTTGGATTGTGCCATATATATGACATTCATACCTGTCAGCTAGCCAGGACTGCTTTCAATTTCAAATACAGGTGTCACAGTGTCCCTCCTAACACCTCCAGGAGTTGTTAAATTTTGAAGAAGGTATGTTTGATCCCCCTCAGAGATTGCTGACAAATCATAATAGTTATACAAATGTGTTCTTGCATAATGATCGATGATCACTCACGATCACAGATGCTATGTCAAAGACATGTGGTTACTGGTGGTATTATTCTGATATTGTCCATGATTGTGTGTGCTTCCATCTACTGCTGTCCATTAGCCTGTTACTATTGGTCCCACTTGGTTGAGACCTGTGCTGACATTGGTTTCATTCTCAGGCAACTCATTTTTCATAGCTTCACAATATGCACCTAAACCCTGATGTAGATATCATCACTGATATATCCTCCATTGCTCATGTTAGGATGCTTATATCACAAAGAATTTTCTCCATTGATATGTCATCTTGTGTGACAGTCAACTAGTACGCAATAACTGTGCAGTCTGTACTGTATCATTTCAATATGTGATTAGTGTTCATGCTACCATTGTCGTCAGTGACATGCCCTCATCTGCTGTACATTACTATGCTTCACTGTGTTCATGCCTATAATTCATCTGTGTGTCCCTTTACAATACACATACTTCCCCTGACTGTTTATTTATAATGCAGTATATATATACCCTTACTGGTCATTTACGCAACTTTTATTCAGTATGCCCAAAACAGGTTTCCACAATATTCTGCACTGTATACACTTTCATGTAATGTTTGTGCTGCAGCTGTACAGTTTGCTTTATTAATAACCCTGGTAATCACTGTGGCATTTTGTGCAATCCTGCAGACCTAGTTTTCTCATAGATAAATGGGTTTACATGTCTCCTGCTGTCCATTTTGCTTTACATGATTTCCTGACTGACAATAATGTTGCTTGCCAAAAAACTGTTCTTGTTTACGTTTAAACACAGTGTGCTGCATGCATATGTAATTAATGCTGTTGCTTACCACGTAAACACATCAATTCTGTGTAGGCTTTGTGCTAAACCTACACAGATTTAATTGAATCCCAGGGCTTGTTTAACATGATTAACACTTGTTTACTTGGTTCTATACAGGAATCCCAGGGCTTGTTTAACATGATTGATAGTTGTTTACTTGATTCTATACAGGAAACTGCTATACAAAACCTATCACCCTCAAAATGTTGCCTGGCTGCATTGAACTGTTGTCTCAATTTTGGCAGTGTTTGTTTCCTTGGTTGTGTAAGGGGGGTTACAAGTTATATCTTTAGCCCTCTAACTCACCATTGCTTCCTTTATGGTTACATTTGCACAGATAACTTGTATTATATAATCATAGAAAAACTGAACTTTTAAAAACTGTAATTTTACTGTATCAATATAAACATCAATTCTAATAATGTTTGCTAAGGGTTCAATAGCTATGCCAAATAATGGTGATGAGGGCAGCTTTGTTTTGTGCCTTTCATAATTTTTCATAGGCTGCAATATACTACTTTCTGTCTTAACATAAGACAAATTATCTTACTAATTCAATAAATGTGCCAGGAAAAATGTAGAGCTTTAAAAAGAAAGGACCAGTTTACTGAATCAAATCATTTTTTATTATAATTAGCATAACCAATTGATATTATTATTCTATTAATATTAGCATGGGATTGTCAGTTAGTTATACGTCCAGTAAGATCTCTTTTAGTTGCAGAAGGCAATCTGCCTACTAGTCTACTAGACATGATAGACTGATATTTAATCTGCATTGACTAATGAAGTACTTCTCTATGAAGAACATATCTTTTAATCACCATACTCTTCAAAAGAAATGCACTGAAGGAACATTTCCAAGAGAGAGGGCTAAAATTATTGATGATTCCTGATGGGTAAACCTTTCAAAATAAGTGTAATGTTTCTTAAAGAAAGAATTTATATATTTCAAAATTAATACTAGTTCATACATTTCATAGGTTCATAGGTTCATACTAGGCTATCTGCCTTAGGGCATTTATAAGCCTAGCCAGAGTGTGTGTGGCTTTCACCACCCCTTGGGATGAGAATACTACACCCATTTAGGGTTTAGTTTACTGTGCCTCTGTCTAGTAGTGACACAGAGATGACCCCCAGGGTAAACCTATGATCTCCCATCCACTCATCAAGATTTCTCTTGAAGAGAGTTAGTGAGGGGCTCTGCCTAACATGGACTGGGATTCTGTTCCAGAGTGTAGGGAGCCTCTGGGTTATGAATCTGTCCCTCCAGCACATCCTATTTATTTCTGTGTTGAGGTTCAAATCTCTTGCTCTCGTGGCTCTGATGGATTTGGATTTTCTGAGGTGGAGCATGTCCATTAATTCTGGATTGGACATGGCCTTGTACGTCAGGCATAGAACACCTCTGAGTAGGCAGTATGCGACTGAATAGAGCTGGAGTTTCTTCAGCCGGGCAGCATATGACATATGTTTGAGACCCTTTATCCTCTTGGTGAGGAACATTTGGGGTCTTTCTAACTGCTGCAGGTGTCGGGTAAGATACATCCCAAATGGGGCATTGTACTCAATCATGGGCCTGATAAGAGAAGAGTACAGGGGCACAATGACCTCTCTTGATCTAGATGTGAATCCCTTCATGATAAGGTGGACAATATAGAAGGTCTTCCTAACCACCTTGGCAATGTGAGTTTCAAATGAGAGGTTACTGTCAACTTGGGTCCCTAGGTCCCTGATTACCTCTTCTGTACTTAATGGATTACCACCTATATGGTAATTTGTGGGTACCTTGTTTTTCCCAAAG
Organism: Protopterus annectens; assembly: GCF_019279795.1. NCBI lineage: Eukaryota > Metazoa > Chordata > Ceratodontiformes > Protopteridae > Protopterus > Protopterus annectens. Next base: position 505,872,019 of record NC_056744.1, read on the forward strand.
GGTATGACTATACATTTTATGGCGTTCAGTTTAAGGCCATGGCTCTGGCACCAATTATCTGTTTCTATGAGGCCTTTCTGAAAGATGCTTGTGTCCGCTGGAGTATCAATTATGGCGCCCAGTTTGCAGTCATCTGCGAACTTTGTCAGCCACAATCCTCCTATGTTTGCTTGCACCTTGGAAAAATAAATGCCGAACAAGAGGGGTCCCAGGACTGAGCCTGTGGGACACCACTTGTGACTGGCTTAGAGTCTGACATGGCTCCAGCAATTCTGACCTTGTAGGTTCTGTCCTTGAGCCAGTTTGCAACCCATCTTGTGACATATGGGTTTACATTTAAGCTGGTGAGTTTGTCTATGATGCCTGAGTGGGGTATTGTGTTGAAGGCTTTTGCAAGGTCAAGGTAGGCTGTGTGAACTGCCTTACCCTCATCAATGGCCTTAGTGACTGTTTCAAAAATCAAAAAAGACCAGGTTCAAAAGGCAGGATCTGCCCTTGACAAAGCCGAATTGGGTAGGATCCAATGTCTGTAGGTCCCAAATGTCTTTGTTTATGAGTTCCATAATGATCCTTTCCATAGCTTTGCAGACCAGGCTCATCAAGCTTATGGGGTGGTAATTTCCAGGGTCTGTAGAAGCACCTCCTTTGTGGAGTGGGACCACTGTTGCTGTACACCACTCTTTGGGTACGTATCCTGTAGTAAGGCTAAGATTAAACAGCAGCATTATGTGCGGGTTTAGTTCCTCTTGGAGTTCATGTAGCACGCAGCCCGGGACACCGTCTGGTCCCATTGATGCTGTGTTTTTAGCTTTGGCGAGGGCGGCTCTCACCTGGGCATCTGAGATGTTAGGGAGGCTACACTCTGCTGGGATAGATATTTCTCCTTTGGGGGGGAGGGGGTGGAGAGCACTGAACCTGTCTGCCAGAATGTTGGCAATGTCTGTGGGTTCAGTGTATTTTGTGTCATTTTGGACTAACTCTGAGCATATCTGGGAGTTTCCACCCAGGTTTCTAACATAGCTAAAGAAGGCCTTGTGATTGTCTTTTGTGTATTTTGCGATTTTTCTCTCAAAGTTGGCCTTGGATGATTTTATGAGTGATCGTAGTTTTTTGCTAGTACTGATCAGAGATGCCTTCCCTTTTAGGGATTTTGCTCTGTCATGTAGTAGCTTCCTCCTCCTGTTGTAAAGTTTGTTAATGGCTGGGGTCCACCAGACAGGACGCCGGCCTTTGTGGGAATGGGTCTTGGTTTTATTAGGGATTGCATGATCCATGCATTCTTGAATGTGTCTGTAGAAGGTATTTATAAATGATTCAGCGGTGTGGGTTGTGGTTTCCACTGGCCCAGGGGCCTTGAAGGATACCACTTCAGTCTTAAGAAGTGTGAAGTTGGCTTTTGAGAAATTCTTCACTGTGGTCTTTTGTGCAGGGGGTGGGGGCGGGATGTGGATTTCCAGTGAGATTGATTTATGGTCTGATCTCACCAATGAGGGGTATACTTCCGGTGTGGTGCATTTTGTCCCCATGTTTGTGATGATCAGGTCTAGTATATTATCTCCTCTTGTGGGAGTGGTGACTAGTTGTTCCATCGCATTTGAGTTTATGAATTCTAGGAACCTTTGGGCTAGAGTGTTGGGGCTTGAGTAATAATGTTTCCAGTCTATGTTTGGGTAGTTGAAGTCTCCCAATATGATGGTATTTGGAGAGATGTTCATACTTTCCAGTGTCTTCAGGAAGGCTGAGTGGGGTTCCTGAGTTTGACAGGGTGGTCTGTAGCATGCTACAAACTGTAGGGAAGTTTTGTCTATGGTTAGTTGCACCTGGATGGTCTCCGATGCTTCGTGCATTGCCACTATCCTGGAAGTGTGGGTATCTTTGATGAATATGGATACTCCCATCCTCCTTTTGTGGTTCGGTCCAAGTTTTGGGGCCAGAAAGCATGATATGAGGTATAACCTGGTAGTGCTAGGGTGCTCTCAGGCGCCTTGAACCAGGTTTTGTCTTACACACAGCGAATCGTATTATGTTCTCCACTGAGAGGAGCTATAGTGCTAGGGTGCTCTCTTATATATATATATATATATATATATATATATATATATATATATATATATATATATATATATAAGTAATATCTACTATATATACTTTGCTATGCATGAATTTAATATTTTAGCATTTTATTTAATAGTTTTGATAAAAAACATTTGCTTCAAGTGACATCCTATTCAGGATATTCTTATACTGAAAAAAATCTAAAAGCATTTCATTTGTAGTGTTTCTTTTTTAATAATACATTTTCTAATTATATTTTTAAAGGCAGGCACAATTTCTTCAAAGCCTGTAAACTTCCTATTATTGTCTGTTTAACAAATGTGTCTAATTTGGTTTGATCTATTCATAATTTTAGATATGCTGACTAAACATTTGGTATAAAAAAGTCAATCTGAAATTTAATATTTTCTAATGCAATTGCTACCTTATAATTTAAGATAAATTGATAGTCTTATTTATGGCTTTTAAAAAAACAGCCTTTTCTATGTTGTTTACTTTTAATTGCTGCTTTGAAATTTCTACTAATATATGCATTTCCTTATCCTATTCTTAAACCTTATTATAGTATAATAAATATACTCTTCCATAAATTATGGTTTCAGTGAGCCCCAAAACAGTATATCCCTGAAATTACCACTGTTATTTATTGTAATATAATATTTCTTTTCCTTCAGTAACCAGTCTTTGAAATATTTGAGTTTATTCATGTAATCACAAATATAAGGCATTGTAATCAAACAAATCATGCCATCATTTCTGCTATTAATTTTGCCATTTCTGCTTTTCTTGCCTTAGGATTCAAAATACAAGTATAATGAATATAGTATAAAGAATTGGGTACAGTGAAGTTATTAATTTCTTCAAGAATAACTACTTCAGTCCATGTTTTAAGAATTGTTGCTGATGCTGAAACTTTAGCATACTTGGTAATACCAGTATTTTTATTACTTAGCATTTGGTTAAAAATTCACATCCAAGATTAGACCACCTTCATATTATTAAGTAATATCTCAAAATATTTCTTAGCAAGTGTAGCCCCCAGTCATGTTATTCAGTACATATTTACCAGAGTAAAGATTCTGTTTTTAATACTCAGTTAATAACATAGAATCCATTCCTCTGACGTTACTGCACACACACACACAAAACCATGCACACTTTTCTCTTTATATATATATATATATATATATATATATATATATTATCTGTGATTGTATATATATATATATATATATATATATATATATATATATATATATATTTTATCTGTGATTGTATATATATATATATATATATATATATATATATAATATATGTATAGGGTCTATATTAAATTAGCGAATGCTTAAAACAGCTAATTTATAGGTTAGTACTAAGCTAACTACCCTTGCGAGTCATTTTAAGCCTAGCCAATCATCCCTTGTGAGACTTGAACCCCGCACCTTGTGTTTGTAAGGCAAACACCTTAACCATTAGGCCACCCTGCCACCCCTCCTAATTGACACTTTAAGAGCAAAAGCTGACAATCCCAAAGAGACAGAACAGTGATTTTTTTCCCAGGCAAAAAAAATGCTGGGCCATTTTTGGGACATTGCCACTTCCTCCACTATGGTATGATTTCAGAGTTGGTATATTTAAGTGGGGGGGGGGGGCAAAGCACTCCACTTTATTTTGTGTTTTGAATTTTTTTTTTTTTTTTTTGTGGAACAGTGATTTTTTTTCCCTGGAAAAAAAAATTGCTGTTCCATGTCTTCGAGATTGTCAGCTTTCACTGTTAAAGGGTCGATAAATCAGAGTTCGCCATTTTAAGTGTTCACTCATTTAACATAGACCATACATATATATATATATATATATATATATATATATATATATATATATATATATATATAGATATATATAGATAAATATACATATTATATATACACACACATATATATAGATAAATATACATATTATATATACACACACATATATATATATATATATATATATATATATATATATATATATATATATATACACACACACATATATATATATATATATATATATATATATATATATATATATATATATATACATATAGATATTTCTCTCTCTGTCTATATATATCTATATACAAACAGGCATATATGAGTATCATATAAGTTATCTCCGCATGTATTTTATCAGTTGCTGAAACACTTGTGGTTTTTGTCACTGGTGCAGTTTGTCGAATTATGTAAAGGTAAATGTTCATTATATCAACCATTTTACTTCAAAGCATTTTGCTCATTTTTCAAATTTGTGCTACAACCCTAGAGTTTGTCATCTTAATTTACGGGGCTGTAGGTGTGGAGCACCTCAGGTAAAAAAAAATGTTTTTGTTTTATTTTTTGCAATCACAAATGTAATCTATTAGTTTACATTTGCAAATGCTTCTTTGTGATGATTTTACTGTCAATTAATGGTAAGTGCTGGTGAATTTGTCGATGTTTTCCATTTTGATAAACCTCACATGCTATTACTCATTATAAACTTACATACATACATACACATACATATATATGAGTGTCACATTAATGACCGAAATGTCAGATGAGAGAATATGAAAAGAGAGACTGTTTTTGATCAAGTCTACAAAGGTTGCATCAATAAAAAGTTTTAAAACATTATTTTTTGTAGAAAGGCTGCACTCTTGCAACACTGCTAATTATATATACCAACTCCAGGACTGTACAACAGCGTGGTAAGGGCAAATTGCCAGACCTCACTGTTCTATGACCTGGGAATAGTCATTCTTATGAACATTTGCTCTTGGAGACTGCAACTATATATATCTATCTACAGTGTATATGTATATATATATATATATATATATATATATATATATATCAAATATATGTAAAATTCTCAGTATAATAGCCATAATTCTCATCAGTATAGAAATACTGCTTCTCTTTAAAGTAAAAACATAATAGAATACAATATTCTTTTGAGTTAAGCCTACTCATATCACATTCTAGTAGGTGTGTTCCTTTTTAAAAACGTGCATCTGCCTAATTAAGTTAAAGGCATTTAAATAATCTTTTTTTTTCACTGCTTAGACTGTCAGTTTTGAATATATCAATCAAATTCTGTTTCATGCTCATAGGTTCACATGTTCATAGGTAAGTACTAGGCTAGCTGCTCTTTCGGTCCAATTTAAGCCTAGATTGTTTCCTTTTTATGCTCAAATTAACCTTTCCCCATTTGATTAGAACTTGGCCTTACACATCCCATGGTCAATATATATTACCCCTAATGATAATAACTGAAATCATACCATAGATAATTTGAGGGGTCCCATGCATGAGAAAAAGCATTTAGGACCTGCCTCTGTCCATTAGTAGTGCAGGAGACTGTCCTGAAATACATTTTCTGTTTCCCATCCACAGATCCAAGTTGCAGTTGAATATGGACAGAGATAAGCTTTGTTTTATATTGATGGGTAGCCTGTTCCAGAGTTGTGGTGTTCTCTGCGAGACATAGCTGCCCCCCAAACCATTCTGTTGATATTGCAGAAGAGGTTTAGACCCCTAGACTGAGTATTTCTGATGCCATTTAACTGCTGATGTGCAGTAAGTTAATCAGTACTTGATCGGTGGATGCCTTGAATTTGAGACACAGGTCACCTCTCTGTAGTCTGTAGGATACTGAGTATATGGACAGGGTTTACAGTCAGTCTATGAAGGACATGTTGTTTAGGCCTTGTATCCTTTTAGTAAGCTATATCTGTAGACATTCCAGTTGCTTCATGTGTCTGGACAGATATATGGCAATTATGCTCAATGATTGATCTAATGAGGGCTGAATAAAAGGGGACAATGCATCTCTTGATCTAAACACATTCCCTTTTTTTATAAGCTGTGCAAAATAGAAGGACTTTCTTATGACAATGGACACATTTTATTCAAAAGTTAACTCACTGTCTGCATAAGTTCCCAAATTCCAAACAATGGGTGCCACAGTGGTCCAGCAATTAGTGTTGTCACCTCACAGCAAGAGGTTCTCTAGTTCAGTTCTTGGCTGGGGTGCCTTCTTTGTGGAGTCTGCAAGTCCACCCTGCATTTGCATGGGTTTCCTCTTGGTGCTCCAATTTCCTCCCATATTCCAAAGACATGCATCTGGAGCATTTCTTCCCAGGTCTTTCCTGAAAATGGGCTCTATCCCAGTTAGATTTTCCTAGTAATCAAATGTTAAATAAATAAATGGGTCAATTCTTAGAGGTGTATTGCCAATGTGCTAGTTTCCTGGTATAGATGACTTCTCAAAGTATACAATAATGCTTGTGTTGTCATTTAGTTTCCATCCATGATTTTGGTACCAGTTATTTATTTGGGGCAAACTTTCCTGCAGGATGGCTAAGTCATTTGGGGATTCAATGATTCCTCCTAACTTGCAGTCATCTGCAAACTTAGTTAGCCAGAGCTCTTTGGTATTGGCTTTTACTTCAGAAATGTAGATGCAAAACAGGAGGCGTCACAGCACAGAACCCTGGGGGACTCCATTGGTGAATGGTTTCTTTGTGGAGGTAATTTCCTTTATTTTGATTTCCTGTGTTCTATGTCTGAGCCAAGTGGCAATCCAGCAGGTGACACAGGGGTTTATTCCCAGTTTATTTAACTTTTTTTTAATATGCTGAGGAGTAATTGTGTGAAAAGGTTTCACTAGGTTGATGTGTCACATTTTGCCTTCATCCTTTGCTTTTGTGACCTTTTCAAAAAAATCCTACAGACTGTGTAAGCATGACTTTCCTGTGATGAATCCAACCTGAGATGGGTCCATTGATTGCAGGTTCCCCATTTCCAAATGTATTAGTTCTATGATAAGTGTTTCCATGGATTTGCATACGAGGCTAGTCAGACTTATAGGTCTGTAATTGCCTCAGTCAGAGGAAGGTCTTGCCTTATGCAGGGGAATGACTGTAGCTGTTCTCCATTCACTTGTACAAAACCTGTATGGAGGCTGAGGTTGAACAGTGTTGTGAGGGGTGTAGCTAAAATCATGCTTCATGCTATTTAAGATGCATCCAGGGATATTGTCAGGACCCATCAATACAGTATTTTTAGCATTTGATAGCACTCTTAGGACTTGGCCTTGGGAGAGAGTTGGAGGTAAGCCAGTTTCAGATATATCTTGAGGGGCAGAATGAATGGAGAAAGGGGCAATTTTATAGCTACATTTATCAGCCAGGAGGTTGGCTATATCTCCAGCCTCTGTGTAGGTTCAGTTGTTCACTATCATCTCAAGACATGTTGCTGTGTTGTGCTCTTGCGATTATTAAAATAACTAAAAGAAAAAAAAGCCTTGTAATTGTCTTTGGATTGGGTAGATAATTTAGCCTCAAAGCTAGCTTAGGTGGATTTTATTAAACTTCCGAGTTATTTGTTTATTGTGGTGACAAGGGTTCTAACATTCTGGGTATGACTCTTCTTACATTTGGTCAATTTTATTTTCCTTTTATTATAAAGCTTGTTGATATTATGATTCCATGATGTTGGTTTGCTTTTGGTGTTTTTGTAGATATTTATATGTTGGTATGATGTGGTGGTGTACATTTCCAAGTATTCGGTAGAGTTAACTGGCTTTGGTGGAGATTTGAAGCTTGCCAATGTACCATATAGGAGTAGGTAGTTTGTTTCAAAGAAATTTCTAAAGGTACCTTCGATGGAAGGGATTTCTGATTTCAGTTTTATTTCAAAGGAGACCTAGCACTTAAAGAAGATACACAAAGGATCATGCAAGGTTCACCTATATTAATAAGGATAACATTCAAGATGTTATTTCCCCAGTGGGTACTCCTGACAAAGTCCAGGAATGTCTGTGCCTGTGCACCTGTAGTGATGCAGGTTTTCTAGTCTATAGCTGGATAGTTTAGATCACCTAGAAATATGGTATTAACTTTAATACTTAGTGATTCTAGTTCCTGTAGATAGGCATTGTGGCTTTCTAGTATCATAGAAGGAGTTTGACAGCTAGCTAATATGGTAGGGGGCCTTTTGGATGGTCATTTGGACATGAATAAGCTCTAGTGCATCATGCTGCTTTACCAACCGTGATGTGAGTCTCCTCTAGATGATGATTGAGACATCTGAACCTAGAAGGAATAGATGCAGGCCATCCCTGATGAAGCAGAGTGGTCTGTCGATCATATCCTCCCTGGCTAACAAATATTGGACCCCCTTCAAATGACACCAAAAACTAATTTTCATCATAACATGAGAATATCCAAATACTATAAATGCAAACATATTTTTTATAAGCAAACTAAAAAGAAAAGCTATAAAGTGATATTGTAAACACACTCAATTCATTTTGTATTCAAACACTAATATGGACGCCAACCAGTCCTAGTATTATTTCCAAAACCTATGCATATTCAGTAAATAGCCTATTCTGCCTAATTATTTGATGATGATGATAGTTATTATTATTATCATTACTATATTTATTTCTTTTGCTACTGCAGTAAATAAAAAAATAGATGTTTTATACAACAAACAGATTGCAAGTTTACACTATATGTTGAAAAAGAGGCAATATACATTTCTAGTATTTCAATCTGGCTTACCTCATATTAATACACATTTGACTATCTGCCAGCTAGACTCAAATAAAGCATGCACAGAATCTAATCACACACAAATGAATTCCAACAGAATAACACTATAAATAGTTCACTTGAAAGAAAGACTCCAGATTAAATATACAGTCTTGAGATTGTGACCTCACTCTTATCTTGCAGTCATAAAGAAGCTCAAATCAAGAACATCTAGCTAAAATCTCTACAAGTGAAATCACTTGCAGGATCACATACCAATCAATGTACTTTATCACTGGATCAGTTCAGAACAAAGCATTTATTTCTTGCGCTAGAAGAATGCCACTTATAATTCCTATCATACATCTAAATGCTTAGAAATCCCACCTATCTTTTAAAGACAAAATCATCAGTTAGAAATCCCATCTATCTCTGAAATACAAAATCATCAGTTTTCATTGCCTCAGCATTTGATAAAAATTGCTTTGCCACCCTGCACTACTTAAGTCATGTTTGCTAATCCTAACCATATCACTGCTCCCTACCCAATATGTTACATTGCTATAAACCCTCTTCCTAACAGTACCACTTTATATGACAAAAGGCCAAAGAACACACTCAGCACCACATACCCACAGCAGTAAATCTGTCCCCTTAAACTTTTCTCTAGTCCTAAATCACAACATTCACACATCTGCACTTCCATTATAATGGGATCTTGTATCTCTTCACAACCACCACCTTTTCAAACATTCTTTTTATTGTACAATCCTATTTACCTACACAATATAAATTTTTGATTCAGCTGTACCAGATTCACCCAAATAAGCATTTTCTCACATGCATAGTGGCTCATTTTTACAAACTCAAACTTTTGTACCAAATGAATATTCTTTTTGATTACAGCTGTATTTATATGTATCTATATTTATATCTATGTATCTTCCTAACCCAAACAAAACTAAACTTCTTCTTTTTCATCCCAAACCTCTCCAACACCTCAAATCTTCCTTCTCTATCTCATCGATAAACAACACAACTATTCTGGCAGAGTCCCACACTAAACTTCTTGGCATACTCATAGATGACAAACTAAAATTCGACACCCACATCAATAACTGCATCAAAAAGAACCAACAGAAACTTGGATTGCTATACAGAAATAAAAACATTTCTTACACAAGAATCCAAAGTATCCCTTGCACAAGCCTACCTCCTTCCTTCTCTACTATATGCTGCCCTTATTTTCAACAATCTCCAAAAAACCCTCTTTTACAAACTTGAACTTACTTATCATAAAATCACCATGTTTGCCACAGATCTCCACTATTGCACACACTACTGCCTCGCACTAAACTGGCTAGAGGTCCATAACCAACTCCTTTTGCATCAAATTCACATTACACACGCCATCTTGTTTCAACCCCTAGCTTGTCCCTCATTAGCAACTCTTGTCTCTCCCTATGTTCCTAACCATGAATTCAACACCTACTCCAAGTTTCCAAACCTAATAAAACCATAGGTAAAAGTCTTTATAGTCATGTAGTCTCTAAATCTTAGAACAAGCTCCCTTTCCCCAGTCAGATCTCTCCAAAATTCAAACAAATTCAAACTTACCCTAAAGGACAACCTACACAACTCCTGGTCCTGCCCCTTTAAAGACCATACTTGACATTCTTTTTTCCTACCCAGCCCTCTTCTCCCATCTAACCACTACAGCTATTTCCCTCTATCTTAGAGTCCCCTGCTAATTAGCTTTCTAGCTCCATTCTCAGTAACCTCTGCTATGAGTTTCTTTAAGACTTTTTAGAGCATCCTACAATGGTCACCTATGTCTCTCCTGCTCTTACCCTGCCACCCCACTATTTTTGCAGGACTTGACTCAGTGCTAAACGTAGGACCTGCCTATCTTCTAGTCCTCCCTTGCCCCTTTCTCTCTTTCTCCTACCATATAACCAGATTTGCACATAGTCTTATTTTAAGGTTACTAAGGGCAGCTTGTACAAATGTTTTAGCACAATGTATATTATATTTGTATTGGGCGGCCATGGTGGTGCAGTGGTTAGTATTGCCACCTCACAGCAAGAGGTTCTCTGGTTCAGTTCTCAGTTGGGGTGCCTTCTGTACGGAGTCTGTATGTTCTCCCTGTGGTCGCGTGGGTTTCCTCCGGGTGCTCCGGTTTCCTCCCACATCCCAAAGACATGCAGTAGGTGGATTTGACACTCTAAACTGGCCCTAGGTGTGAGTGTGTGCATGTGTGTGCCTTCTGTGGAAGGTTGGGCACCAGGCTGGCAACTCGACACCGTAAAATTCCACTGCCAATCATGAGTGGACAGATGATCTGCTGTGGCGACCCCTAACCAGGAAAAGCCAGAAGAAAAAGTATATTATGTTTGTATTGATTTTTGTTTCATAATTTTTGTTAATGTCTCTGTTTATAACTGTATTCTCTCTCTTATATACACCTGTTAATCACTTTTATAACTTACTGTAAACATTGTTTTCTGGAGCTTTTCTCCTCGGGTCTCTGCTGAAACAGGGCACCTGCCCAGACAGACTAACCCGGTTAACAAATGGCAAATAAATGAATAAAATAAATAAATACCTATCAATATATGTACATATACATATAAGTGGAAGCATGATATGTAAAATGGTGACAGTTCAGATAAAAATGGATGAAAAACAATGACCAAATGTGCAATTTTGAATGAAAAGTGCAAGCTTCCTAAGCTCTAGGTTAAATTAAATCTGCTTATCAAAAGGGACTCCTTTTAAAGTAATCATGATGAGCTGTGTATCCAGACTCCCTGTTAATTATATATAACTCTGAGACTGCACAATTTCAGGGAAAAGGCATATACCCCAACCCAGAGAACTGTGTGATCTCACACATCTTTCTTATACAAATATCTACAATAGAGAAAGTTGGCATGTTACCTCACCAGTAAAATAAAAGCTGCAGCAAAAAAAATAAAAGATACACATCAAGCATGAAACATTGCTCTTGCAATCCCATAATATGTTTTCATTTATATCTGTGACTGCAGCATTCATTGGTCTGTTAGTGTACTAACTAGTACAAATGAGTGCTAACATGGAAATAGGAGCTATCGAGTATAAATGATAGCAGTAATGTTCAGTGTATGGATGTTGCATACATTTATTACAGTTGGACGGAACAGTGGTGCAGTGTTTAATATTGTTGCCTAATAGTAAAAGGTTTTCTGGTTCAATTCTCAGCTGGGGTGACTTCTTTGTGGAGTCTGCATATCCTCCCTGCATTCACATGGGTTTCCTCTGGGTGCTCTGGTTTTCTCCCACATTCCAAAGACGTGTCTGGAGCATTTTTCCTTGGGCCTCTGCTGAAAATAGGCTCTGTCCTAGTTGGACTTTCCCGGTCAACAAATGTTAAATAGATAATTATTCAGTATAAAAATACTTCATGCATTTCTTGCAATATTCAACTGCATGTAATGTTTATAATTTATGCTGAAGAAAGTTTTAAATTGCAGTCCAAATTCTGATCACTTCAATATAAGGGAGCATTCAAAAACAATTATACCACATGCAACAAAGAGTACAGTGCTTAGTAACATGCAGATAGGGTCTAATTCAGAGACAAATGTAGCATGGCTCTGTTACCATAGAAATAATTTGGTATAAAGCACATGCAAGCAACTACATAATGACATGCAAATTAGTGTTAAGGTGCAAATAAGTATTGAGTATGCGAAGGATAACAACAAATAAGGCAGAAGGATTTAAAAATGTATCGAAGTAGCCCAATGAGCTGTGGGAATCATGTTTTTTGTACACCAGCATATTTTGGTGAATAGTTTTATCACTAGTACAAGGATGTTAGGAACAGGCTCTACTTCTGAAATGTGTTCATAGGTTCATAGTTTCATAGATTAGTACTAGGCTAACTGCTCTTGTGGGCGATTTCAAGCCTAGCTTGTTAACCCATGTGAGAATTAAACTCTGCACTTTGAGTTTGTAAGGCAAATATCTTAACCATTATGCTAACCCCCTCCTTATAATGTGTTAGCAGTGACTTTGGAAGCCATTATCTACAGTGTTATGTGTTGCTGGCCTCCACATCATAGAAGGTCTATCAGCGAGTGATACACCATCACATCCAAGACTGGGTCATAGTTGACCACTACCCTGTGGACAGAGGTATGATATAGGAACTGGCTGACTTGGTGCTGCCTTCACATTGGATCAAGTAGGAAGCTTGGACTGCCTGTCTCAATAGACATGTTCATTTGTGTAGCATTAATTATTTTTTTACAGGGAACTTTCTTTGTTCAAATGAGGACATGCTTGGAGTTTAGAAAGCCCCAGTCTATGGATTCTTTACAATTTCTTAGATGATGATGATGATGATGACACATGGGAAAAATCAGACATGTCTCCCATAAATAGCAGAGAGGAAAATGACCACCATATGGGTATTCTATGACATAGTCCATTTCCGTGATGTCCTGGGGGCCAAGGACTGCACCCAAATTGTTATCAAGGTGCCACCTGGTCCACCTGTCATCCAAAACATCAGTCAGAAGGGTTTCTACTATATCAACTTCCAGGTGGTGTGCAATGCAGAGGGTGCTATTAATACTGTGTCTGCGTGCCATCCAGGCAGTTTCCATGATTCCTACATCTAACACTTATGTGACCTATCTATACTAGTGTTTTGTGTGCGGAGTTTTTCACAAGGTAATTTTATTGGTAGGTATACACATCACAAACCCTTGAGCTATGATGGTCCTTATATATATATATATATATATATATATATATATATATATATATATATATATATATATATATATATATATATATATATATATATATATATATATATATATATATATACATATATAGACACATACACACATATAAATATTTGTAAAAAGTCAATTGTGTTTCTCAATGTACCTGCCCACAATGCCATGTATGTGTATATTCTAGGCTGTGCATCTCCTAGATGCTGGCAGTGTTTCTGCTTTCTGTGTACCATGGGTGGGATGGACATAGAAAGGATGTCCTTTGCTAGACACAGGTGATGCAGGAAGCCCATTCTATGTATCTGCAATCCTCTCAGCTGTGTGGGAGGGGGGTTATTCCTTTCACTGACAGTATTGTTGACAGTGCCAGTATGACTGGACCATGTGCACAGTGCCATCCTGTTGGCTTCTACAGTCTTGCTAACCACATCCATGTGCAGAGCAGTTCTAGTGGATCCCATCTCAGCAGAACTTATAAAAACATTGTCCCTTTCCTTGTGTGTCACTGATCCTCCCTAGGTGATGTACAATCTTCTCCATCACCAGTAGTTGACCAGTAGGTCTGCCTATCTCCGTTTTGGGGGCTTCCTTTTGAATAGCTGCCTCCCTTGCCAGTTCTTCTTTGATTTATATGTTAGTGTGAATGCCCTGCTGCCCTTTCTAATACTCTCCATCCCACCCACATTGTCTAACTGTTTTTCTTTTTTTATACTCTTCTTTTTTTAATAAAGGGTACCTGTGGCACAAAATATGCAGTCTTTCTCCCACATCATGAAAGTTTTCTATTGAGACATTTCCATTCCTATTTTCCTTTTGTGTATTTATCTGCTTGCTTTCCTGCTTTCTGTTAAAACACTGTTGGCACTTTTTTGCATAGCCCCTGTCCTGGCTGTTAGAAATGCATATCATAAAACATGATGTACATAAATACCATAAATCTTGCACTTTGGTGGGGGTATAGACATACATGTCATTAAGCATGCCACCTGCATGTCAATAGTCCTGGGTCACATGTTCTATCACAGGGTGGTCTACTTGCTTGCACAGTGATGGCCATTTTTGAACTGCATCTTCATTATGCAGCAGTATCCCCAGCTAGCCTGTGCTGTTACCGATTACACATACTTAATCCCTATCAGGCTTTGAGTTCCAGTCACTATTGCATTATGTATGACAGAGCAATCATTTTGTCATGCTTTTTGAAAATCATGTAGGGGATCCATCTCATGCTATTAAAAAGGTCCATCTTGGCAATAAGTAAGATAGCTTTTAAATGAATTAAATAAATCCCATTGATCTGCTACTGTGACTAGGTGTCAGCAGTACTAAAACTCTTTAAAATGAAGGTGTTCTCCATACAAAAGAAACACTAGTTTACTTTTGACTTTAAAATTCTACCTGCTACTTTGTAGAATAGATTCTAACAAATCAACAGTAACTTTAACTCTGTTAGATGGACATGTGCTACATCGGTCACCTCCATGCAATAGTAAAGCAAAATATCATGATGAACTGTCTGAAATTACCTTCTGATAAAGAAAAAAAATCACTTAAGTAATGACTAAGAATATACTGGTATTGTTTACATGAGTGGTGTACACCTTACAAAGGATATGCATAACTATTACTGCAGAGTGACAACTAGATACGTTTTATATATGTAACACAAATATTTCAGTTCTTTCTTTTTTTTTTTTTTCCATAATAAATTTTTATTGAAATATATTTTCCAAAAACATTACAAAAATACAATAAACATCACACACATAATACACTATAACTACTACAAACCATTTATACAATATCTACATGAAATGCTTCCTATATTTAATATATTCCTAAAATCAGTATCATGCTAATATAATATTGAAGACCTTTTCCCATATTTTCGGGTTATTAATATTTTTGTTAGTTTGTTTCAGAAGTAATTTATGTGCTAGTATATGCTTTATAGCCACAAGCTTAAAATTATTCCATGATGTCTTATGTGGTTCTAGCCAATTTGTGGCTATATAGAGTTTCATCAGCAAAACAATATTCATACAAATAATAGTTTGCGATCTGGAAAGCTCTCTTGGAGGAATGTGTAGAATCATAAATTCCCATGACAGTGTAGAACTTTGATAACCCATCTTTGCAGTTGTACTTTAAGAGAGTTCCAAAGTTTATATACGCATTTACAACTCCAGAACATATGAAGAAGATCCGCTGTTTGATCTGCACAGTATGGACAAATTGGAGAATTCCTAGGGTTAAATTTATGTAATCTAAGATGTGTGTAATATGCATTGTTCCAAATCATCAATTGCGTGTACATCAGTATTTGAAAAGAAACTGATTTCCTAGTTATATCAATTGCTTTTAATATGTGATTGTCTGTTACTGTTACTTTTTACCCAATACTCTGAAAGCAAAATTTTGTCCTGAAATTTCAAATCCTTAATTAATTTATATGCAGTTGCTATAAATTTAGTGTCTTGTTGGATAGCTTGCCACAATTCAGAGCACTTATCCACAAATCCGCTGCAGGTTTAAAGTTCCTAAAGTAGCTCAAGGCAAGTTCTTTAACTTGTCTCATTATAACAATGTAACTTCTAGGTAGATTCATTTCCTGTCTAATTTGTAAAGCCGATAAGTCAAATTTATTAAAAACATCAAATAGAGTCAGATTAAGTATTAATGGAAATTTGCTGAGATCGATCAGCTGATTATTTAGTTTAAAATTAGGATTCCTGTGGAAAGGTTGAATAACCATCATATATTGCAATAAATCTACGGACTGAAATAAAGTTTGCAAAGATGAGACACAGGTTATTATGTGGTCCATGACCCCATATTTTATCAGACTAATTTTGTCCATAAAGGGCAATGCTTTAGGATTTATTTTCCTATCCAAAATATGCTTATGATTCAAGACCACCCAAGTTGGTATCCATGTTGTATTCGTTACATCATAATTAGCAATTCTTAAAATTTTATTAGCGTTTACAATCAAATAATATGCTTCAAAATTTGGTAGCTCAAGTCCCCTCTTGTTTTAGGGGTCATTAATTTCTCATAAGATATTCTAGTTCTTTTGGGTTCCAGATAAATTTAGCTAGATCTTTATGCATTTGTTTAAAAACTGTTTTTGAAATTGATAATTGGGCAGACCTAAATATGTATAACATTCATGGTAGTATATTCATTTTCACTATTGATACTTTTGCTAATACCGGTAGTTTTAAATTCTTCCATCTGTCACAATCAGCTATTATGTGTTCCCATACTGCTTAACATTATTGTTATAAAAGTCCTTATTATCCGTAGAGAAGTTGATACCCAAATATTTAATATTTTCTTTACATGTTAACTTCCCATCAGGGCCATTAGTGAAAAAGGCTTTGGGGTTCTCAATGGGAAGATATTCGTTTTCTGTAAGTTAATTTTATAATTAGAAACTACTGAAAATTCGTTTATGAGCTTTAATATCTTTTCACTGTCTGAAATTGGGGTTGTACAATAAATAATAAGATCATCGCTAATGCTGACATTAATATTTTATTCCTATAAATTATTGGTGCATTATGATACAAATTTTGCTTGATATATAAAAATAGGGGTTCTAGATATAGGTTAAACAATAAGGGGACATGGGACAACCCTGACGAGTACCATTTTTAATCTGTATTCTGTTAGAATAAGTCCTATTGATGTATAGCGTAGTGTATGGATTACTATATAATATTTGTAGCATCTGAATGAATTCTTGGGGCAAGTTAAAATAGGGTAACACATCAAACAAAAAATTTATGTCTACTCTATCAAATGCTTTCTGGGCATCTATTATAAGAGCATAGATATTAAAGTTGTTTTTAGCATACGTCATCATATTATGCAGTGTAAGTGTGTTATCGCTGGTTTGTCTAGTTGCCATAAATCCAGCTTGTTCCTTAGAAATTAGATATATCAAAACCTTCTTTAGTCTCGATGCTATAATTGATGTTAAAATTTTCATATCCACATTCATTAGTGCTATTGGTCTGTAATTATCTGGGTTAAGGGGATCCAATTGGTTTTATGTATGAAAATTGTTTTTGACGCATTGAGGTGGGGGTCACTAATTTTATTTTTAGTTATATAATTAAATACATGAGACAATTCTTTTCCCAAACTATCAGCAAACTCTTTGTAAAATTCAGCTGTAATACCATCAGGCCCTGGCGACTTATGTACTTTCATATGTTGAATTGTATATACTATTTCTTCTTTAGAAATAGGTTTAATCAGGTCACTTTGCAGGCTCTCTTCTAATTCTGGAAAGTTAATTTTTGCAGAAAACTTTTATTCTGGTTATGTAGAGACCTATCAGTTTGCCCTCATACACCTTAGTATAGATTTTCCCATAAACATCAACAATATCCTCAGTTTTAGAATATATTGTGTCGTTATACTGAATTTCGAAATATATCCAGTTGTTTTGATTGATTTATAATCCTTGCCAGTGCTTTTGATGGTATTTGAACATTATTAGCATATTTCACTAAACACCTATGTTCTTGAAGTGTTAATTTATTATTATGAAGCAAAAGAGATCCCTTTGAAGCTTCAACATCTCCTCCTCAGTTTGAGCATTAAAATTCTGAATCAGCTGATTATCACGTTGTTTTATTCTTATTTCTAGTTTTGAATATCACTATTATGAATTTTCTTATAATATGAGGCTTTTTGTATAAGAAATCCTCTAATTTGAGCTTTAGCTGTTGCCCATTCAATGTCAGGGGTATGTTTTTGAGCTTCAAGCTATCTGTAAATTCTTTCAAATATTTTATAATTCCATCTGCTATCTCTTTTTTACTTAAAAGATTTGGGTTGAGTGACCAATTATAACCCCTATGCCTTCTTGTGCCTTTTAAATCTTTAGAAAATTTTAACGAAATTTTTGAGTGATCTGATAGATGACGTATGTACAACCACCACTGGTTCTAAATTTAGTGCTTTAGATATCAAAAAGTAAACTATTCTAGCCCACATTTTGTGGCATGGTGAATAGAAGGTATATTTATTTGCATTATTAATATCTTGTGAATAAGAAAAGGGGTCATATAATTGAAAATCTTCCTTAAAATCATTTAATGCTATCCCGGCCTGCTTATTAAATGCTCTCTGTGGACAAGACCTATCCAACTTTGGATTTTGATAGGTATTCCAGTCCCCACCCACAACAAAATAATAACCATCATATTGTGTTAATATTGGATATAATGATGCTATGAAACTGTGTTGATCATTGCATGGGGCATATATATTCAAAAGTAGGATAGGTTTATCAAATGCATTATCCGATAAAATCACATAACACCATCGCCCATTTGGATCCACTTTGGAGTCTAAAATCCTATCTTTGTATTGGGTTTTGATAATTATAGCCACTCCGCACTGTTTGTCTTACCTTCTGATGTCACTAGCTCTCTAATCCAGTTCTTTTTTCTAATATCATTCCATTGTTCATTCATCAAATGTGTTTCCTGTAGAAACACAAACAGTGCTTTGTCCTGTAATAATATGTGTAGCAACAGCTTTCTCTTCTTCAAGTTCTGGAGCCCTTTAACATTCCATGAGTTCAACTCCCACATTCACAGGTCTTGGTATCAAATAACAATATAAGAGGGAATTATGAAATTGACATGTATTGACTGTACACTATATCTAATCTGGAAGCATTTCCTACATCCCGTCCCTAACCAGTGCTTACCCACTTTACCCTGGACCAGGATTTATATAGGTCTTGTATAAGAGAAAATATAAACAAGGTTAAACACACCAACACATTGAAAAACTTCAGGTAATAACATTTAAAACATTTCCTAAACATACAACCTATATATTCTAGCATATCTACATCAAAGTCTAAACTACACATTCCCTACCAAACACCGCTACTTAACTACAGCTTTGGTTTAACTATTAGTTAAACAAATCTCATTTCTAAGGTTATTACTGTGTAAAGGAAAGTTTTAGTAGATTGGGTACTTATTTTATCCTACCTTAAGTATCTGTTTTGTTGCAATCATTATGTACATAAACTTTTACAGAAGAGAGAGAGAGAAAAAAAAAATACATCCTACATTTTAGATCTGTACCCTACACAGTGCCTGCCACTCACTGCATATAGTAAAACAATTTTGGTTCACACCTATAAAAGAAATAAAAAACAGTAAAAGTACATGTTATTATGTGCTTTAAGTACATACTGTAATGTTATTTAGTTATAAAAAGAACATTATCATATTATTTTCAGTTCTCTTTGTCTTTTCAAGCCAGGAAACCATCAGAAATACTCACGACAAGGGACCTCTTTCACAGCAGGACCACAAGAAGTATTACATCCAAATCTACACTCTCAGTTGAAATCCAGGCATTTCCTGTTTACCACACAATGGAAATAGACCTTGGAGGCCATAAAAGTCCGGAAACCAGACAGCAGACCCTCAGATTAGCATAAACAAACAGTTTTATTGCTTTTTCAGAGGCCTGAACAGTTTAGTGAAGAAACAAAGGATTAGAAAAGCCTTGAGGTAAAATACATGCTGGATCTGACTACAGGAACATGCCAGTCTCAATTGAAGTTCTTTTCAGCCCTCTGATGCAGGTAGAACTTTAAAACTTTCAGAAACACTTCTTTGCCTGATTTTTATTGGAAACAGAATATTTAGCGCCATCCACCATAAATGTAAGCATATTGGGGTATTTCATCTGGAATTTAATTTGTTTATCAATCAGAAATTTACAGTAAGCAGATAAAGACTGTCTAGCCTGCCTTACTTGTAATGGTAAATCTTGAGCCAGAAATATTTTGACATTTTTCCACATAACATAGCCACCATTTTTTTTGCAGTAAACAGTATTTTGCTAACATCTTGAAAGTTCAATATCTTAACATATACAGGTCTAGGCATAGTAGAAGCTTGTACCTCTCTCAGCGCTCTGTGTGCCCTTTCTATTACAATCTGTTTCACCCCATCAGCATCATTTAACAGTATTTCAAATATTTGTGTTATGGCTGGTATTAGCTCTGCATACTGGATGTTTTCAGGATTCCTCTTATAATAATATTATTTCTTCTAGACCTTGCTTCTAAATCAATAAGTTTATTTTGCATGGCTTGTACATCCACATCACATACCTTTGATTTTTTCTCCAGCATGTCAATTTTGTCCTCTATTTCAGAAATTCTGGTCTCAGTTTTGTCCATTCTCTGAAGCAATTGATTGCATAAAACTCCAAATGTTTGTATTTGTGAGGTCAAGTCCTTTAGAGCTTCCTGTATAGGTAGTAAAGCATGCTTGATATCCTCCATGTTTAGTGGCTGATCAGTCCTGGATCTAGTTTCTGGTTTCTGTTGTTCCTGCTGTCTAGTAATCCTTTGTTTTTTCGCAGTTCCATCCTTTACTGACGACTGTAGTTCTGACAACTTTGTCTTAGTAGTAGTTGTTTCCATGGTTCTTCCTTGTTGCAAGATTTTTCTTTCCCCAAGCAGAAAGGCAGAATAAAGAAAGCACACGGTCCTTTGTTTGTTTCTCTCTTCAGAGCAAAGTAATCACTTGTAATCCTGATGGATAAATACTTTTTTTTCTCACTTTTTTAACTGATTTTAGATTAGGTCAGTATAAATGCAACTTTTTATCATCAATTTGATGTTTAAACCTCCTGATATCCACTCAGATCAGAGATTTTCCTCGGGTTAATTATTTCAGTTCTTTCTTATCTGCAAGAAACATAGCAGATAAAAGAAACAGAGATGCAATAAAGGTACACTGAGCAAATACAAGAAAGTGTGTTTTTAATTTATAAGTATTATTAAATAGAATTAGATTAGTGGATGCCGTGGTGATACGGCGGTAGCGTTGTTACCTCACAGCAAGAGGTTCTCCCGTTCGATTCTCAGCTGGGCTTGGGAGTGCCTTCTGTGTGGAGTTTGCATGTCCTCCCCATGGTTGGGTAGTGTTCAAAAGACATGCGTGCGTAAAAGGGCGTGTCTTCGTTGAAGGTTGGGCATCGAGCTGGCACCTTGGTGTTTCGTAAAAATCTACTGCCAATCATTAGCAGACCGGAGTTCCGCTGTGGCAACCCCTTACCGGGAAAAGCTGAAAGACAAACAACAACATTAAATAGAGTTAGATTAGTATGGTTAGAATTATTTTATGTGAGACCCATGGTGCATTAAAGGAGTAGGCATGTACTGGAGATGTGCACCATATCACTCCATCTCCACAGTAGCTCAAGCACATCTTCAATCTTTATGCCATTTTAGACAAAGTATCCTATAATGCCACCCCCAGCCTCTACTAGGGATCTTCATGGGAGACTTCCACAAGTCACACTTTCTCCCAGGGTTGGTACAATCTGTGATGCCCACCACTCCTACCAATATGTGATGGCCACCAATATGTATCTTTCCCATGCTGGGCCAGTAATCAAGGGGCCTGAATCCTCACCACTGACACTGGAGAGGGACATGCATTTGCAATGCAAATGGATATACTCAATATTTCCAGATGTAGACCTCTCTGCATCAAGCACAATTTCTCTCAAGAGCACACAGGGAACACACTCAGCAGGGGTCTGGATGTCTCTTTATCGGTCTCTCTCCAGGTCCCCAATAGCACTCCCCACTGGTACAGCTGTAGGATTAAGTCCTCAGTCGAGTGTCTAAGCCAGGTTTCCCAACACCCTCTCTGTAAGCCCATTGCTTCATGTCCCTACCCCAAGTGGCTGACACACACACTCTCTAAGATTTAATTTTCACACACACAGACACCTGGGAAAGGCTAGCACAGATTATCCGCTCTATCAACTTTGCCCAGACTATAAGGTAGTTATCACTGTCATGAGTCAGTTACTATAAGGCTCTTTAAAGGGTATTCAGTTATACTGTGTAATATTAATACTAATACAAATTATAGTTGTTCACCAATACTGCTAGGCCTTTTGGAGTGGCCCACACTTTGTCTCCAAATAAATATAAATATGCTACAAAGCTAGATACTTTCTACAAGGACCAGCCGCAATAAAGTTTTAAATATATTTAATGATAAATATTAAAAAGTACATGAAAATACTGAATATATATTCACAGCAAACTGCAAAGTTCAGATTGCAGGAAATATCGAAAAGAACATTGATGGACAGACTCAGACAAATAAAGAAAACAGTATCTAAACTAAGCTTCACTATATTCCTGACTGAATATAAGAGCATTGCTGTTCCCTAGTTAAATGACTTACTACCATAAGGCTAGATGTTGTGGGTGAGGGTCTTTCTAGTCAGGCTTCCCAAAACAGAATATTCTATGCTCTGAGATTTCTTTTTGCAATATCTAACATATAATTTCCAAGAGGACTGACTGAACCTCAACTGGTAACCTGACTCTGGGTTCACACAGTATTCCCCTCTGAAGCTGAGATAGGACGCTAGCACAGATGGCCACAATACACATACAAATGTTTATGGCAGTGCCTGGGGCCTCCCCGCTCTTCACTGAGCTAATGGACAAAGGCCCTTCTGCAGCCCCAGCATCTCTGCTCCTATTCAACACTGTGGGGTAGCTTTTATGGGTTTAACAGCTCATTTACATTTCCCTTATTTCACTTTAATGTAACCACTGCTGTGCCAGTATCCTGTATTAAAACATACACATTTAATTCAGCTACAAAAATACATGTACATTTCTCTTCATTTCAGCAGGGTGCACAGTTGATGCACTTCAACACAAGCAAAATTCCCAAATACAATTTCAGGACAAGCATCTGTACAAAATCAGTTTGATATACAAATCACATACAGTTCTAATACATTTGTAACACAAGCATCTTCTATAAATCAGTTTGATATTCAAGGGACATATCATTCTTTACAAAACTCCATCTGGCTGTTCTGGCACTTACACATATCACCGCATTTCTCCCCCACCCTCGAAGACTCAAGCTAGTTTTTCAGGTGACCCTTAAAAAACATGGCTTGAATGAAATAAGCCTATTTAGGAATATGTTATGCCATTCCCTGTCTTGAGAGAGCCCATTTGTGTTGGCATTGCTGACTCCACTAAAGTGTTGTACTGTCATCTCATACGCCTGCAGTCCCAAGCTACACCATAACAACTTGGCATTTTGCTGGCTCGCTCTAAGTAGCCATTTTAAGAGATTGTGATCTGTAACTACAGTGAATTTCCTTCCATACCAATAAGGCTGAAGTTTCTGTAGTGCCCATACAATGGCTAGACATTCCTTTTCTACAGCTGCATAACATTCCTCCCTGGGTTGGAGTCTATGGATGAGATATACCACTGGGTGCTCTTCTCCTCTGAGAAACCATGGCTAAGTACAGCCTCCACTAAAACCACAAGCGCCAGCACACAATCTCCAATAGAAATAACTTTATTTCTACATCAGTGCACCCACCCCTGGTTTGAAGCATCCACCTTCACAACAAATTCTTCGCTGTAATCTATACTGGCTAATTCAGGCGGTCCTCCCAAAGCTCCTTTAAGCTTCTGGAATGTCTGTTCACATACTGGGGTCCACACTACCTTATCTGGCCTGTATTTCCTTGTCAGGTCTGTGAGGGGAGTGGCTATGGTGCATACATTGTACAGAACCCTGCTGTCCCTAAGAATGCCCTCACCTGCATTTTGGTAAAAGGGGCAGGGCATGCCTGAATGGCTTCCACCTTGGGCAATTCTAGCCTTATCTTACCACTCCCCAGTCTATGTCCCAGGTAGAAGACCTCTGCCATACCCTCCTGACACTTACTGGGATTAATAGTCAACCCTGTCTTCTGCAGTATGCCCAGCACCTCCCTGACATGCTAAAGGTGCTCTTGCCAGGAATGGCTGTAGATGGCAATATCATCCATGTAAGAAATGTCATAATCTCCTGCTCCTGCTAGGATATGATATACTAGCTTCTGGAAAGTCATTGGGGCATTTTTCATCCCAAACAGCATCTTCATGAGCTCATATAAGCTAAAAGGAGTCACAAAGGCTGACCTCTCTCTAGCGTTGAGAGTCAAGGGCACCTGCCAGTAGCCCTAGTTAAGATCAGTAGTGGTCAGGTACACAGCTGCTTGAGGGCTTCATCTGTCCTAGGCATGGGGTAAGCATCTGATTCTGTGTGATTATTTAGTTTCTTGTAGTCCACACAGAACCTAGTGCTGCAATCCTTCTTTGGTATCAGCACCACTGGGGAGGCCCAGGGACTGCTGGACTCCTGGATTATGCCCAGTTACAACATCTCCTGTATTACCTCCCTCAGAATCTGTCTGACTTGGTTAGGCACCCTGTAAAGGGAATGCTTTATATGTCTTGGGGGCCTATATAAACTCAAATGCTATGGAACAACTTGTTACCACTCCCACAAGAGGGGAAAACATACTGGACCTGATCATCACCAACATGGGGACACTATGCTCCAGACCAGAAGTGTATCCCTCACTGGTAAGATCAGACCATAAACTAATTTCACTGGATATTCACATCCCGACCCCACCCCCTGCCCAGAAAACCACAGTGAAAAACTTCTCTAAAGCAGATTTCACACTCCTTAAAACCGAGGTGGAATCCTTCAAAGCCCCCAGGGCCTGTGGAAAATACGGCCCAGACTGCAGAATCCTTTATAAATGCATTCTATGAACACCTTCAGGAATGCATGGATCATGCGATCCCAAATAAAACCAAGACCCAATCCTCCAAAGGCAGACATCCTGTCTGGTGGACCCCAGCCATAAACAAACTATACAATAGAAGGAGGAAGCTACTAAATGATAGAGCAAAATCCCAAAAAGGGAAGGCATAACTGATCAGTATTAGCAAAAAACTACAGGCACTCATAAAATTGTCTAAGGCCAGCTTCGAGAGAAAAATTGCACAGGACACTAAGGATAATCACAAGGCTTTCTTTAGTTATGTTAGGAACCTGGGTGGGAATTCCCAGATATCCTCAGAATTAGTCCAAAATGACAAAAAATACACTGAACCCACAGACATTGCCAACATCCTAGCTGACAGGTTCAGCGCAAACTTCTCCCCCCACCCTCCCCACTAAAAGGGCAAATATCTATCCCAGCAGAGTGCTGCCCCCCTGACATCTCAGATGCTCAGGTAAGAGCCGCCCTCTCCAAAGCAAAAAACACAGCATCAATGGGACCAGATGGTGTCCCAGGCTGCGTCCTACATGAACTCCAAGAAGAGCTAAACCCAAACATAAAACTACTGTTCAATCTCAGCCTTACTACAGGATATGTGCCCAAAGAGTGGCGTACAGCAACAGTGGTCCCTCTCCATAAAGGTGGTGCCTCAACGGATCCTGGAAACTATCGCCCCATAAGCCTGACTAGCTTGGTCTGCAAAGCTATGGAAAGGATCATCATGGACCTCATAAATAAAGATATTGGGGACCTACAGACACTGGATCCTACCCAGTTCGGCTTTGTTAAGGGCAGATCCTGCCTCTTAAACCTGGTTGATTTCTTTGAAACAGTCACCAAGGCCATTGACGAGGGAAGGTGGTCCACACAGCCTACCTGGACCTCACAAAGCCTTCGATACAATACCCCACTCGGGCATTATAGATAAGCTCACCAGCTTAAATATAAACCCCTATGTCACTAGATGGATTGCAAACTGGCTCAAGGACAGAACCCACATGGTTAGAATTGCTGGAGCCATGTCAGACTCCAAACCAGTTACAAGTGGTGTCCCACAAGGCTCAATCCTGGGACCTCTCTTGTTCGGTATATATTTCTCGGAGGTACAGGCCAACACGGAAGGACAGTGGCTGACCAAGTTTGCAGATGACTGCAAACTGGGCGCCATAATCGACTCTCCAGCCGACACAAGCATCCTCCAAATGGGCCTCATAGAAACAGACAACTGGTGCCAGAGCCATGGCCTCAAGCTAAATGCCAAAAGTGTATAGTCATCCCTTTGGCAAAACAAAGTGCCCACAAATTACCACATAGGTGGTAATCCATTAAGTACAGAAGAAGTAATTAGGGACCTGGGGACCCAAGTTGATAGCAATCTCTCATTTGACAACCACGTGGCCAAAGTGGTTAGAAAAACATTTTATATAGCCCACCTAATCATGAAGGGATTCACAACTAGATCAGGGGAGGTCATCGTGCCTCTTTACTCATCCCTCATCAGGCCCATAATTGAGTACAATGCCCCTTTTGGGATGTACCTTACCAGACACCTGCAGCAACTGGAAAGACCCCAAAAGTACCTCACCAAGAGGATCAAAGGGCTCAAACAGATGCCATATGCTGCCCTGTTAAAGAAACTCCAGCTCTACTCAGTGGCATACCTCCTGTTCAGAGGCGATCTGTGCCTGACATATAAAGCCATGCCCAACCCGGAATTAATGGACATGCTGCACCTCAGAAAATCCAAATTCCATCGAGCTACGTGCTCAAGAGACTTGAACCTCAGCATTGAAATAAATAGGACATGCTGGAGGGACAGATTCATAACCCAGATTCTCCCTTCACTCTAGAATAAAATCCCAGTCCAGGTTAGGCAGAGTCCCTCATTGACTCTGTTCAAGAGGAATCTTGATGAGTGGATGGGAGATCATAGGTTTACCCCGGGTATCACTTCTGTGTCACTGTTAGACAGAGGCACAGTATACTAACCTCGAGAAAGGGCATAGCAAAATAAATTTAAAATGGGTGGCAAAAGCCAAACACATTCTGGCTAAGCTTATAAATGCCCTAGGGCAGATAGCCTAGTATAAACCTATGAACCTATGTCCACATGATGCTGCACCAGGTGGGTGCAGCCTGGTTTCCCAGTGAACATGTCCCCAAACTCCTGGAACATTGCTCAGATTTCTCAAACCCGGATAGAGAATAGCCACTGGGACACTGATATGCCTTCCACTGAGGTGTCAGTCCAAGCATTACTGATGAGATCAGTCACCAGATCCCCCTCAGACTCTTCCTGATATGCACTGCAAATACCCGGCACAAGGGCCTCTCTATCATGGTAAGACTTCATCATGTTAACATGGTACAATTTGTGCCCCTGCCTCCTGCCTAGCAGTTTTACCATGTTGTTAAAACCACTACCCTTATTTACCTCCTTGAAGGGTCCCTCCCAAGCTACCTGCAGTTTATTGTGTCTGACAGAAATGTGAACCATCACCTGCTGTCCTGCAGCATACTCTCTGGCTCAAGCATTCCTGTCACACCAGACTTTTTTCTGCTGTTGGGCTCCTGCCAGATTCTCCTGGGCCAAGCCCATGAGCTCGCTAAGCCTTGTCTTAAGGTTTAGAAGATATGCCACAACTGACTCCTTGTGGAATTCATACATACTCCCCACTCATCACAAATCAAATTTAGAGGTCCCATCACCCTATGCCCCTGCAGCAACTCAAAGGATGAAAAACCTGTGGATTCCTGGGACACCTCTCTGTAAGCAAACAATAGATGGGGCCAATATTTGTCCCACTCCTCTTAAAGTGGTCTGCAAATGCCCATATCATGGTTGTTAGCATAGAATTAACCTCTCCACAAGACCATTAGTCTGGAAGTGGTAGGGGGGTTGTCTTTCAGTGTTTCACCTCACAGCGCTCTCACAGACATGCAAGTAGGTCTGACATTGGCACCTCTGTCAGTCAGTATTTCTCTTGGGAAACCTCATCTGCTGAAAATCTTTAGCAAAGCATTTGCCACCTTCTCTGCTTTAATGGAAAACAGAAACTCCACTTCGGGGTATCTAGTAGCATAATATACTATCACTAGGATATACCTCTTCCCTGTGGAACCTGAGGTTCTCAGAGGCTCCACAATATCCATAGCCACCCTCTGAAATGGGTCCTGTATAAAGGTACCAAAGGAGCTTTAATCTTGTCTTCTGCCTTGCTTACTTTTTGGCACTGCTGACAGGCCCTGCAGTACCTTGTTACATCCCTGACAATCCCAGGCCAATAAAAGTTCTGCATAATACATCTCTTGGCACACTTTATGCCCATATGACCATTAAAAGGAGTGTCATGGACTATGGCGAGAAGTGCCAGACAGTAGGCTCTGAGCACTACCAACTGCTGTATTACCTCACCTTCTAGCCTTCCTTTAGGGGTCCACTCTCGAAACAGTAACCCTTTGTTCCAGTATATAGAATCCCCTTTTCCTTGAGAATCAGGCACCTCCCTAGTGACCTCCTTAAGCCTCTTACTGTAGGGTCTGAGAGTTGAGCCTGTCTCAGCTCTCTCTTTGTCACTCTTCCCAGCTCTCCCTCCACAGGAAGTTTGGTATCCTCTGATAGTGGTGCTTCACTGTCAGCCTGGGTACTACTACTCACCTCTGCCCTTGCAGTCACTCTGTCCATGGGAACATCAGTACCTACCAGCAGCTGTGGCTCACCTTCAGTCTCACTTCTACAGGGAAGCTCCTTCCCTGAAGAAGCCACATCACTAGTCCTGGCTTCAGGTCTTTCTGGGTGTCCCCTAGGCTACCAAACCCACATACCTGTCCCAATCCTGATTGGATGTCACTGCAAGTACACAAGGTACTGTATTATCAAAATCATTCCCTATCAAGACTTTTAAGACAAGGGTTTAACAGCTCATTTACATTTCCCTTATTTTTCTTAAATTTAACCTCTGCTGTGCCAGTATCCTCTATTAAAACATATACATGTAATTCAGATACAAAAATACATTTCTCTTCATTTCAGCTCGGTGTACTGTTGATACATTTTAACACAAGCAAAGCTCACAAACACATTTTCACCCCAAGCATCTATACAAAATTAATTTACTATATAAATGGCATACAATTCTAATACATTTGTAACACAAGCATCTTATATAAATAAGTTTGATATTCAAGGGACATTTTATTCTTTACAAAATTCAGCTGACTATGCTGGCACTTGCCCATATCATCACACAACCCATCCATCCCTGTTGTTCCATCAGTCATCCGAGATTCTAATTGAACCCTTGTCAAATGAAACACAGTCAGAGCTTTATTCCTCTATGCCATCAACATACCATTCAACCTCTTACAGGAAAAAATCTGGCCAAAATCAAAAATAATGGGAGGGGGGACAAAGCACCCAAAATACTAGCAATTTCAAAATATTGCTCTTATAAACTTAGAAAGTTGATAGAATAATAGGTTTTGTATTAGCATGCATTTTCTGATGGGTATGAAATATGAAAGGCACATGTCTGTTACTATTTGGAGACATCATCAGTCCTCAATGATTTGCCAGAAAAGTCAGAAACTTTATGAGGAGCAAATGAAAAAGTATGAGGGAAAAATCTGGATATTCTGCAAAACTCTGAACAGTTGAGAGGTATAGCTACTGCAGTAGTTTAGTTTACTTAAGAATGTTGGGTTAGGATAAAATTCAGAGAAGAAATGAAGGAGAACAACTGAAATGAGTTGTGGTAGAGAAGCAGAATATCTTTTTAGATTAGGCTGACATACAAAAAAGTTATGGAAGGGAATTAAAGTACATAATGCTCTTCCATATCCATCACTTTAGTAAAGAGTGACAACTATTGATCCGACCTAGACAGACAACAAAGACCCACAGCTTATCAGTATTGTTTACATGTATGAATAATATATCAGCAAATTGAGTTTAGTTTGGAGTTCAATGTACTACACATTATAATAATATATGTGTTCACTATAGAATCAAAACATAATCAAGAAATTGTGAAATAAAACTTAACTAATCTAAGGCCACTGAGATCCGAAAATCAGCTTCTCCTACAAGTAGACAAACCTAAACTCCCACCTGGTGACATGCTTTATTCCTTCTCTATTGCCAAGCTAAGGGATTCTGTCAGAACCTCCAGCAGTATCTCCTCCTTCAAAAATCTCTGCTGCAACACCTCTCTACCCTATAGCAATGCAGATGTCTCAATTCTCATCCATCCATAACCTGACACCCACACCCTAAGTCATAGTCACCTTAACTAACATCCTCACCTCCTCAAATCTTCATTTATCACTACTTAAAACATATATAATTTATCGATTTTGCCTTATTATCCATCTTTGCCTTACTATCTATCTATGCCTTACTATTTGGTAAAAATCCACTCCACTCTGCCCTATATTATGTGCTTGCTTATAGTCTTAGAGCACATTCTAAACACTTCTAAATGATTGCTTTTATCACCATAATATCTCTAAATGTACAATAATACGATTACTCGGTTAGCATGTGACTGTTAAGTGTATAAATCGTATACATACTTGCTATTCTAAGTTTACTTGCATAAGTTACATTTATCATTTAGTGAACTGAATTAAAGCTATTTCACTGTGTGGTCCATATTTTGATTAAAAGAAGCAAGTGACACCTAGAGTAGTTACTTCTTTCTTTCTTTCTTTCTTTCTTTCTTTCTTTCTTTCTTTATTTTGTTCTCTTTTTTCTTTCTTTCTTACTTCTTTCTTTTTTTCTTTCTTTATTTTGTTCTCTTTCTTTCTTCTTTTTTTCTTACTTCTTTCTTTATTTATTTATTTTCTCTTTCTTTCTTTTTCTTTCTTTCATCTGTTTATCTTTAAGGAGACAAAAGAGAAGGTAAACAGGCTTACAAAATGCTCAGAAGGAAAACTGCACATAACTTTACTTGCATATAAATGTGTTTACATGTTAAAATTAACGTATGGTTAATTTGAATGGTTAAATGAAATGATGTGAGACAATCAAACCAAAGAGATGGGAACATAGGGATTCTAATTTCCAAGGCACTGTATTTCAGAATAAGCAGTGGCAGAAAAGGCCTATGCAACTTGAGAACTATTCCTGATGAATGCGAATGTGGAAGGAAATGCAGGAGGCTTTAAATGGAAACCATCCTACTTGACAAAATAATGCAATGTGCAATATTAAATATACTACATAATATGCAGGTCACATTTGTGCATACATTGAAGAATTCTGGCAGTAAAAACAACAGCTTTGGATAACACAGTCTAAAACAAGAAGTGATAACTCAAGACAGCTCACAAATTTAGTCTTTAGTGCCTACAGCATCCAGTTACAAGAAATAATAACTTATGATTTTATTTATACTGACTGCTTCCTCTGTTTGTTTTGCAAATCATGAGACAGCCGTCTGTAATAAGGTTTTAAGACAGTCCATGCCATCCTAGTCAGGTATCGGTTAACGGTAAAGTCATATCTCTCCACAGTCCCTGAGTTTTAGGGATGTCTTTGATCTGACTTACAAGTTTAGTTCTGTCCCTCTTTCCATCGACTTGTTAAGTTTATAAGAGTATTTTGATGGTTGTCCCTATGTTGGGTACTTTTTCTCACTTTTTGTTATGGCTTTTATCTAGTTTTCTTGCCTTGAGAGGTATGCTGTGTATCGTGGACAGTTGGTTGGTGCCGCTCTTCTATATTCAGAGCAGTGCAGTGTTTGGATTGGATTGGGGAGAGACAAAGAAAAATGGAAAGGAGGAAGGGAAATGAAGGGAGGGTATGGCTTTCTGCTAAGGCATGGGTGGAATGTTCCAGGCTGGAGATCCCTTACTTTGGTGTGTGCAGGGGTGGGCGACTGATTTCTGGCTCTTGTTGTATTGGTGGTGGTAGAGCAATGAATTTTTTTTTTGTCACTGGGATGATTACCAGACTGAAGAAGCATGTTTGTGGGCCATGAGACACCCACAATTAACAGACATTCATCGTGTATGCACATTGTGACATTAACGGTCATGTTGGAGGGTGAAGATGGCGGGTTTTTATGTATGGATGCCTTTTCCTGTACTTGGAGTTCCTCACCACCTCCCTGGATGCTCATTTCCACTGAGCATCAGTATTTTGTTAAGAAAAAAAATATAATAAAAAATAAAAGAAGGAGAAATAATATATGTGAACATAAACACACTTCTACAGTTAGGGACATAGCTCTCAACTGTACAGATTTTTCAGAAAGCCCAGAGTTGCCTCATATTTTTGATTGGTTCCTCATAAAATTTGTGGCTTGCTGGCAATTCCCTAAGGATTGAAGTCACTAAATAATGACACATATTTGAGTTTTAGAAGTAATATCTTTCAGGAAATGCATGCTAACACAAATTCTGTTAATATAGCAACATTCTAAGTTTATAAGAATGATAACTAAAATCTGTACTTATTTTACACCTTTGTCCTCCCATTATTTGGCCTTTGACCAGGTTTCTTGCACTAGGATGTTGAGAGAATACCTCTCAACTGTCCAGGTTTTGCCACACATTTTTGGTATGTTCCTCATGAAATTTGTGTTTTTCTGGCAAATCATTGAAAATTAAAGTAATTAAATAATGACATGCAATTGAGCTTCAGACTTTGCAACCTTCAGAAGGTGCACGTCAGCACAAATCTTGTTGCTCTATCAGCTTTTTAAGTTTATAAGAGCAATATTTAAAATCTGTCCCAGTTTATGGACCTTTGTCCCCCCCATTATATTAGGCTTTGTCCAGATTTCTTGCATTAAGAGGTTGAGAGGTAAATGTTAGGGATTGTTAGGATGGTGGAGGTGCTTTACCTCTGAGAGACAAGGTACAACATTTGGTCTCAGACACTCACTTTGGTTGGGTTTTGTCACACTTTTAAATTATTGGTACTGTTGACTTGAAATGATGACATAGGAGGATGTGCAGTGGGGTGCACCTTCGGAAGTTCATAATGCCAATAATTGTCATTACTCAGGAAGCAGAATTTCACATTCTTGCAGGGAGTTCCTAGGTCACCAGTTAGAGGACGGGAGTAGCTGAACTACAGTCTGTGTCTAAATGGGACAGTTGAGAGGCACATTTTGTTCAGAACTGCTAGGAGGAACAGGAGCTGGGATTTGAATCAGTCATGGACATCCCTGATAGTCGGTGGCAGTTGAGGGTATATTTCTTGGCCTGTTATTGTTACACAGGAGGGGAAGCCAGGTCTTATTCCATAAAGTTGGTAGGATGGATAGCCCAGTCAAAATAGGGGTGTGTTTTTTTTTTTTTTTTTTTTTTTTGGTAATTAATGTTTTTTCTTTCTTTTGACAGACAGCTGGATTTCACAGTTTGAAACAGAGATGGGCAGGAATTATATCACAAGTGGAGGAGTTCTGAGAGCTGCCAACAGGAGAGTCTCCTGCAGCAGAGGAACTAGGAGCACCCAGAAGGAAAAGGTGAGCTCAGGCACCAAAGTGCAAGTCAGTGGCACAGGGTAAGTGAGCACAGAAGTCAGTGGATAGTGCCACAGTGAATGTTCTGGCTAGTGGAACAGATCACGATAATGCTACAGGTAATGATATTTTGTTGGGAGTACATAAAGATATGTCTGATCTTATGAGGTCTGGGGGTAATCTGTTGGTTTGTTAAGGAGGGGAGCCAGTACAGTATCACAGTGAGGTTGCAGATGCTGTGGTGGATCAGGAGCTTCTTTGGAAGGTGGGGCAGGTTCAGAGGGAGGCACTAGGTGGGGAAGTCAGTGTAAGGTCATCATTAGGGAGTTCGCAGTTGAGCTTAGGTAAGGATGAGTCACAGCAGCAAGAGGTGAGTTCAAATTGTATGGGCATGCATTCAGCATTTCAGTGTTGTCACCAGGAAGGGAATTTGTACAATTAGAGTTCATGCAGGACCACTGTGGGATCATTGTCTCCTTCACCTCAAGGATTTCAGGGGGTTCATGGGTGAGGCAATTTTCAAGGACAGAGGGGAGGAAACCCAGGTTTCCCAGTTTACCCATTAATGTGTAGACATTGAGGCACATGCTCTGGCGGAGTTAGTAAAGGGATTTTCCATGGTTTTTTTCTGTTTGAAGGAGGTGGCTATGCATTCTGCTATGCAGGTGGCAGATGGGAAGGCATGTTGGTTAATCTGAGTTTGCAGCAGCTTGAATCGGGTGGGTTACCTTTGTCATTTCATGGATTTCAGGGTTGTTGGGCTAGGGGGAATATTCAGGGATGATGAAATGGGTGTCCTTTTGTGAGTCAAAGGGAAGACTAGGGGAAGCATTTTCCCATTAACATACAGGTATTGCGTCAGCTGCTCCTGCAATTTCCTGATTCCGCAGTTGCAGACTAATTAATAGATGGGTTTTCTGAGGGATTTTCTATTAATTCAAGGGTGGGAAGGAAGAGGTCAATTTGTAGGAATCTGCATTCCTTGCAGGAGAAGGAAGAGATTTTGGAAGGTTTTTTGGAGTAGGAATGGTGGGTGGGTAAATTCATGGGTCCATTTGATATTCCTCCCTTTAACAGCTTTAAGGTTTCACATTGAGGTTGGTTCCTAAGAAGACAGCAGGGAATTTCATTTGATTCACATTTGTCTTATTCCGAGAAGAATTCTGTGAATGATTTTATTTCAGGAGATGTTACAGACCCATGGTTGGTGAGGGTAGATATTGAATCCATTTTTTTGTTTATTACCAGTTTGTTAGGAAGAGTGTTCATAGTTGAGCATGGTAGATGGGTTCAAGTTTTACGTTGACAATGCTATGCCAATAGGATGCACGGTTGCCTGTGCAACTTTGGGAGGGAAAGCAGACATCATTGGGTGAGGGTTAATAAGTTGGTGCATGCATTTTGGTTATCTTTTTTGGAGCAGTTTAATGGTATGGCATTTTAGCAAGCGGATGGGGTTGTTCAAGGGGATTTGCAATTGTATACAGATGTGGCAGGACATATTGGGATGGGGGCATATTTTTTAGGGGAATGGTTTTTGGCTCATTGGCAGGCAGGGTGGAAGGACAATTGGGGGAAGGATGTGGCTTGTTTGGAGTTAGTTCCAATTTGGCTGGTATTGAAGGCAGGAGAAGTTGTGGGAGAAAAGGGTTAATTTTTATTTGGACAATCTATCAGTGATACTAGCCAATGGTATTTCCAGATGAGGGGTGTCAGGTTGGCCTGAGTTAATCATATGCTTGGTACAGGAATCCTGGGTAGCTTTATAAAGGATGGTGGATGGTAGGGCATTGCCAGATTCTGGTAAATTTGAGTAGCAGCTGCCTGAGAAGGAAGGAATTTGATCAGAAGGATTGTGGTTGAAATATTTGGTTTAGGTATCGGAACAAGGTAAGGCAGTTGAGTTGGTCAATGTAGACTTAGCTGCGATTAGTATGGTTGCACAGATGACAGGGTTATGTGACTTTACTAAAATCTTGAACTGTGGTTTGTATGCTGAAGGACTGGGGTAGGGCAGATAGTGTGAAGACTGACAGACGATGGCCATTGACAAAACAGGTTTTGAAGGTTTTGTTGTGAGGATTAGCACAGGCAATTTGAGATTCATTGGACTATACTTTGTGTGCGACTTTTGCTTTATGGATGTATTATGGAGCTCTTAGGGTGTCAGAGTTGTTTTGGTTGCTGGCTTGATGGGGTGTTTCAGTGCTTTTTTTTTTTTTTTGCTTCAGTGCATATTTGGTTGCATAGATCAAAAATAGATCAGTTGGGAAAGGGAAGGAAGATAGTAGCTTGAAAGGACAGGGATGATTGATTGTTTGTAGTGGGTTGGACTAAGAGGTTACTGTGTTCTCATGTTGGGAGTCTTTATGACTTTGTTTTGATCAGTAGGGGGCAAGGTGATGATGTGTAATTTGTTTGTATATATGATGAGGAGAGCTTTTGGTGTGTTGATTTTTTGGGAGTGAGGTTTTCCACCCATTCTTTGTGCATTGGAAGAGTATCAGTTTTAAGGAGAAGACAGATTAATAGGAGTCATTAGGAGGGTGGTTTGTTCATCATCAAATGCTTTCTTGTCTTATATTAGATAATTGGGTATGGTGACTTGCATAGTATTAAATTAGTTTTTTAGGAAAGGAAATCTCATTTTGGTCATTCTTATATCTACTGGGTGACAAAAGGGGGCTGCAGTTAGTCTGGGTGGCACACAATTGACCTTCATTATTTTGGGTGCCATTGGGCACCTTAGAGTCCTGTTGGTACATTTGTCAGGTAAAGATCTGGGAACAATTCCAAAACTACAGTTGCTAGTTATGATAAGTGAGCATATGTTTATTTTAAAGAGATTATATCTGGGTATGTGTATTGTGCTATTGGAGGTAGTACCACAGTTATTTTGCCTTTCGAGGGGACTCATCGGTTTGTTAATTTTAAGCTAGTTAGGCAACTGGCTGCTTTGGATATTTACATGATAGAGCATTGGGATGTTGATGACAGGGATCCAGTTTGGTTCAGAGAGAATGGAGTATACTTGAATGATTTTGGTTTGAACCTCTTTAATGTACATTTAGGTTTGTACACCTAATGTATGTTTAGGTTTGTACACCTGAATGATTTTGGTTTGAACCTCTTTAATGTATGTTTAGATTTGTTTTGGAGAGTTTACTGAAGGTTTTGGTGTGAATGATGGGGAACAGCCTGTGCGAGGCTGTTTAGGAAGAGAAGAGGGATAGGTTTCTCCCTCTTCAGTTCCCCATCTGGTGTTGTATGTTTAATTCAATGAGTTGGGGAATGAAAGTGAGCAATAGAACGTTGCTTGATAAGTAAAAGCAAGCAAGCAGAGGTGAGGATACTACTTATTTGGCTAGGGTGAGCAGAATTACATTGCCTTGGTAAACAGTTCTATGGATGTTCATGCTGTGTTCAATAAATTAAAACATTGTTCAATAAAGTTATGTTTATAAAGTTTAATAAAGGTCATCAAATGTCATTTGATGTGCTGTGCTGTGTTTATTGAAGGGGATCAGGAAAAACATGTAAAGAAGGACTTGGACAAAATCTATAACAGCAGTGAATATCTCTTACTAAGAAACCATACATTTACATTCCTTTACTGTTTTGCTTTACAAAGTAATTCATCAATAGTGTTTCTATTTAAAACTGTCATTTTCTTTTCCCTCTTTGTAAATGAAAACATGCACACATACACACACACACACACACACACACACACACACACACACACACACACACACACACACACACACATAGTTATTTATATATATATATATATATATATATATATATATATATATATATATATATATATATATATATATTATGGATTCACTTTATATCCTCAAAATACTGAAATATCGAAATTCAGTATTTCGAGGGTATAAAGTCAAAACCTAAAAACAACTAAAACTCAGAAGCATGAAATTCAAAATCTCGCACACCGGAGATTTTGAATTAGCACTTCTAATCCACACACACACACACACACACACACACACACACACACACACACACACCTTCCTCCTTACGCACAAACACAATCTCTCTACTACACCCCCCACACCCCCACTACTTAAATATTCTAACTCTGAGGTCACACTACATGCAAACACACACAAAACACCACCACACAAGCTACATTATCCTCGCATACACACATATCACAGCAACAAAACACACTGACACACACCACAGCCCCTACCCAAAACCCTTAACACATCCACAACCACAGCAAAACACCAGAAGCGGTAATTCAAAACCTCTGGTGTGCAAGGTTTTGAATTTCATGCTTCTGTGGTTTTGCTCTTGTCAGGATTTCACTTTATGGGCTCGAAATACTGAACTTCAATATTTCAGTATTTCGAGCGTCTAAAGTGAATCCATATATATATATATATATATATATATAGAGAGAGAGAGAGAGAGAGAGTAGAGCACCTTAGATAAAATAATTTTAAATAACATTAACCCTATGGATCTTGAGTTCAAAGCATTTTTAAATTAAAAAAAAAAAAATAATTACTTTGCCATTCCTCCACCCCACCCCACCCCCACAAGGAGATAATGTAGTCTTATAATTAAGTTTTCTTTTTTAATAGCAACTGGTAAAATTGTAAGCTCCATTTCAGTTTTTCAGCTGCAGATAAGATGCCATGAAGAAAATTATTTAATAAACACATTTTTTTTAATAATTATTGCACAGTAGCCATTACAAACTTAAACTAGCATAAACAAACCAATCTAAATACATTATATTTCATACTAACAAAATTCAAACCTATGATAATATTTATTATACCTTATATCTCAAATCTCAGTACTTCAGAATTCCCATGCACATACACTAAACCCACATGTGTGCAAAATCCAGGAGGAAAGATGGGGGGTGGGAAAAACGCATCCACAATACTTTAAAAGTTCAGTTCTGTTGTATAGATGTATTACCTAGACAGATTTTTTGTACACTTGTCATAACTACATTTATTACTATTAGTATCTGTGTTAAGATTATAAGTGGGACATATATTCCATTAAGAAAACATATATGACAAAGAAAAACATAGACGTTAAGAAATTATTTGCAAACTCTATATTTATTGGTATTTAAAATAAGCAACAAGAATTATAAATAAATGATCTCTTTAGTGAATTTAAGCAAAGAATGCAATTTATTCTCAACTTTTTTTTTTTTTTTTTTTGATTTTGAGTAAGATTTCCATGAATTAACAAATGTTTGCCTTTAAGAGAAGCAATGTTCCATTCTAAATTATCTGAATAAATTATTATTTTATTATTTGTTTTTAGAAAACAATCGGTGGCTTCTTCTGGACTATCAAATGCCTTCACACCATCATCAAGATGAGCGTATGTTCTTGCTGGGAAAAGAATACTTGTTGTGTGTCCTTTTGTCTTTGGTTCCTTAATTATAGGCAAGCAATGAGTAGTTTTTTGATAAAATGGATAATATTTTCACCTATTTTAATTGGAGGACTGGACCACTTATTTTTTAAATTAAGTCATTTTCCTTACTTGATATAAACCTTACTATAAATGAATGTGGAGGGGCATTTTCTTTCCTTATAGAAGAGACAGAAGATCTCTTTACCAAAAGCGAGGGCTTCAGCTAGATTGAAAGGTTCATTTAACCATGAGGAGAATGTTAGTTATATTGTTTCATTCTTACGTTTTCAGTATTCCATAAATCCTTATGTTATTCCTTCTGAGTCTATTTTCTAAATCATATTCTTTTTCTTCAAAGTATTCTGTTTTAGAAGAAATTCAGTTTATATCTCACCTTCTGATATCCTCCCCTCATGATCATTTAAAGAATCTTGCAAACTGGTAATTTGCTTGCTTTGCAGTTTTATTAGTTTCCCCATATGCTCCATTTGTTTCTTACACACTTGTTTAAAATTTTCTATCTTGTCTGGGTTTGGCTTAATGGTTAAAGCATTTACCTCACAGGCACAGTGTACAAGTTTAATCCTCACTTTTGAAAAATAAATTAGCTAAGATTAAAATGGCTCACAAAGGCAGCTAGCCTAGTACTTACATATGGAATTCATTTTTCAAAGATGTATCTTGCATATTCTGAATCAAGGATTCCATCTCTGTTTTTAAATATGAGTCCTTTAAATTTGCCCTTGAGTAACTCATTTCCATGTCTCTTCTCTGCTAAGTCATTAACTGACTCTTCTGAGTATTTTTTGAGAATCTAAGATTTAAATTTGATGCCTTTAATAGTTTAACTTCAAAAAAATGTATTTCCTTATAGAACAACTCAGAGATATAACACTTTCCTTTAAACTGTAGTCAGAAAAAAACTAAAGTTAAAGAGCTTCTTCCAGTTACTGCTCTGACTTTATCATGTTGATCATATCCCCAGGATGGTGCCTTGGATGTAGGAAGGACTAGAATCATACAGTTTGGGATTGAGTAAGGAGAAGCAGTGGTCACTGCAATGGAGTTTAGTTTCTTGTAGTTGTTATGTGGTCTGTATGGCATTGATTTCTAAGAAAATAAGGAGGTGCCTATCTTATTAGTTTGGTTAGTAAGGGGGGAGGAACCATTTTTTAACTAGGAACTTGAACAGGTAAAGAAGGTCTGATCTACTGGTTAGCTCTTCCAACTGTTTTGCAGTGAAATTCCTATTTAATTTCTCCAAATCTTTTGGGTTTCTAATACCGTGATGGGAATGGACCTCCATTCCTAAGTCAAAGTACGATTAAAGTTCATGAAATTAGTATTGTTTCCATCTTTGATGTCAGCCAAAAGTACTCTTTGCAGCACCTGCAATGTGCCCAGTAATGACTCCTTTTGCAATTCGTACAGTTACATGTAATGGTACCATATCTAAATATGATTGTAGACTCTTTTTTATAAGACCCATTGCTCCTACTACTATTGAAACTATCTGAGTATTTTTCTTCCACATTGCTTTAGATTCTGCTTGCAAATCCTGATATTTTATGACTTTGTGTCTCTTTGTAGACAGGACACTGTAGTCACTAGGTGTGGTGATTTCAATGATCAGTGCTACCTTTGTCTTCTTTTCGTGGGCCACTATATCTGTTTTTTTTGGCATCTATATTTTGAACTGTTGGCAATGGATGTAGACTTCATAATTTTCTATGATGCTTTGTGGCTCAGGTATCCAGTGTTTTTCAGCACTTCAGTACCATAACATTTGCACAATCCCCAGTGCAACAGTCTCACCACATTATTATGCCTTTCAGTATACAGTTCTTCTGCCATTAGTAGGTCGCAACAAGCAATGAGGTGTGCAATGGTTTCCAATTATGTTTTACAAAACCTACATTTGTCTCTTTCTCCCACATGTTTAATGGACTTTGTAAAGCAACGTGTATGTAGCCCACTGTCTTGTGCTGTTAATATTAACCTTTCATCTCTTGGTATGATTTTGCCTCTCCTTAACCATTCCTACATTCATTCCTGATCAACACGAGGTTCTTCAAACCTTTTCTATACTTGTAACTATATTTATGCATTTTCCACATTTCTTGCCTTCCCATCTGGTCCTTCACTTTATATTCTATCTTTTGTTTTTTGGCACATTCATTTGTTGCCTGGTTTTTATCCACTTGTGGTTTGATTTCCATTCCTGCTTGACACCGATATGCTTCAGCTAGCCTAAGCAGGGAAGTCATCTTAGATTTATTCTCCTCATGTTTCAAAACTTTCACTATGTTTTGGTCCTGGGAGGTCAGCAGATATGTGTGGAGTCCCACGATTACAGATCTGTACATGTAATCAATTTCAAGGATGCTCATCCCTCCTTCGAAATGAGGAATATATAATCTTGCTATGCACTGATTTTTACAGATCATTTGGTGAGCATGAAGCATCCTTCTTGTTTTCCTATCTAATCTATCCAACACCTTTTGGGACCAATCAGTCACTCCAAAACTATAAGTTAGGACAGGAAGAGCAAATTGGTTTATAGCTTGGATTTTGTTCCTAGATGTCAAAGCTGTCTTCAGGATAAATTTAAATCTTCTAAAGTACTCTTTACTAAGGTTTATTTACATTTGTTCATGTTTTATTGTTGATCCTTCATCAATTCCCAAATATTTATACACTCCCTCTTGCTCAAGTTCTTTTATATCACATTCTTGTCTCAAACTGATGTTTTCTTGATGCTTCAGTTTTCCTGCTTAAAGGTTGCTTTTGCAGATTTCCCAAGACCAAATGACATTCTTATATCATCTGAATAAGTGTTAACAACTTGCAGTTGTGCTTTCATTTCCTCATCTGATGAGCTATACAGTCTCAAATCATCGACCAAGAGAAGAGGAGAAGTCTTTACACTTTGCTGTTTTCTAGGAACCAGATTATAGCCATGACCTAAGCTGTTAAGTAGACAGCTTAATGGATTAAGGGCAAGGCAGAATAGCAGCGGTGACAAAGATTCACGCTGGAATATCCCCCTTTGAATTTTTATCCCTGGAATAATAATTTGCCCTTCATCATGGCTTAATTGCAAAGTGGTCTGCCACTGTTTCATGGTCATTGTAATGTAATCAATCAGTGTAGGGTGTATCTTATACATTTTTAAGCACTCTTTTATCCATGAATGTGGGATACTATCAAATGCTTTTTTGTAGTCAATCCATGCCATACTTAAATTATTCCCCTTTTTTCAGTTCTCCACTATAATTTTATTTAACAACAAATGATCCTTTGTTTCGTATGACTTTCTTTTTTGTTCTGTTCCCATAATTGAGTTTTCTAATAAATAGCTATAAACTCTGTTGGCATCAATTCCATTGTATAGTTTATACATTATCGGAAGGCAAGAATTCCTACTCTGAGGTGAAAGTGATGAATCTCCATATCTTGTTTGTGAATGGGTAATTGTGGAGTAACATGTGGATACGGATACTAGTAAGGGTAGGCCATACTGAAGTTGGATTAGTAGAATGCTTTTTCTTATTACCCTCCTAGAGAGGCTTTGCCAAGATTTGACCGTCTGAGGATTGATAATTAAATATGTTTCCTCAAATGATGGGCATAGTGTTCTGTGTTAGATGGAAACTGAATATGTGTTTGAGATGTATTGTGAGACAGCCTCTGCAGTGAGAGGGGGACTATCACTTCTTACTTCCAGGTGAAGGGGCTCTAAATCTGTTGTTTTGATGGGTTTAAAGTTGACAAAATGGGGCGAAGAGAAGTGGTTCTGGATGAGTCAGGTAAAAGTGTCCTCACATCATCTCTAGGTCCTTCACTTAATGAAATGTAGTTCAGGAGATTAGCTCAGGCCAGGCACTGGTGACTCTAATGAGAGAAGGATTCATTATTTACAAGAACTTGAGGCTTCCAGATTCAGTATTACTTAAAGGAAGTCTCTTGTCTGATTTTGCATTTGCTCAAGACAAACAAATGGTAAACTATATGATAGAGATCATAGCAGTTCTAAGCTACTGCCTCTTTCTTACAAACCTATTAGTATGACATAGCTTTGTTAGTCTCATAAGATACTTACATTTTTCTGAAATCAATTCTGAGCTTCAATTTAAGAGTTTTTAGTGTCTATAATGTCTATCCATCAATCTATCTATCTGTCTATACACACACACACACACACACACACACACACACACACACACACACACACACACACACACACACACACACACACACACACAAAACATAGGTGGGGCACCCTTTAGAATTTTTAACACCTATAAGGGATGAAGTGGTGGATAAAAGAAGTAAGAAATTTTACTGTCCCCTTTCTTATCAGGTGGATGATCACAGTAATGGGGGAAGAGTTGATAACAATTGTAACAATTCTGTAGTGAAAAATAAGAAAAGATTTTTCAAAACCATGCGGGCTGACTTTTACAGTTGATTGTTATAGCATAAGAGATATTATTAAGGATAATTTGTTTGTTATTTCATCTAATACACATTTATACAAACTATTAGGGGATGGTCCCGAGATAGTTTACAGGAAAAATTCTTGTTTTAAGGATTTAATGGAAAGAGTTTCTAATTACAAAGAAAGGGGTGGAAATATC
The DNA here is from genome assembly GCF_019279795.1 of Protopterus annectens. Classification (NCBI taxonomy): domain Eukaryota; kingdom Metazoa; phylum Chordata; order Ceratodontiformes; family Protopteridae; genus Protopterus; species Protopterus annectens. The sequence goes on from NC_056744.1 coordinate 505,915,646, forward strand.
AAGTCCAGACTTGGTATGTTTAAATGTGGCCACGGTAATATGTGTAAACACATTTTGGTGGACAAATCAGTTACTCTTAATGGCCATTTGATAAAAAGCAAAGGATGGTATAACTGTGATACCAGTTGGGCAATTTATATAGCAAATTGCCAGTTATGCCCTGCCTTTTATATTGGTAAAACTATCAGAAAGGTAAAAGATAGAGTTTATGAACATGAAAGGGATATCAGGAAGGGTAGGGAGACTAATGCACTTTTTAGATATGTTAGGGACTATCCATCCTATTTTTTTAGATATATGATTATTGAACAGTTAAGAAAAGATGTGAGAGGTAGGATTATAGAGGGCCGCCTATTGGTTAAGAACTTATGTGGCAACTGGGGCTAAATGCATAAGTTGTCCCAGGTCTTAATGAACCTTGTTCTGTTGTTCCAGTTCTCAAACTTAAGAGTTTGGAATTTTAATAATCGTTTTATATATATATATATATATATATATATATATATATATATATATATATATATATATATATATTTATTTATTTATACATGTATTTTTTATATTTATTTATACATATTAATATATTTTAAGTTTTATTTAGCACTATAGGTATTTTGAGCTTGTGCTTTAAAATTGTATTAATGGCTCAGTCATGTGATTTTTCAAGGTGTATTTAAGTGAGTTGATTAATTTTCTCAGTAGTTCTGAAGAACTCTTTTTTTGGGATGAAAGCTCTTAACTATTGGTGTTATTTTCAATAAAGTGCAGTTGTGGTTCACCCGTATCTGCCTATCTGGTTCTTGGTGGTTTCAGTCGAGTTGTTCCAGTTTGCCAATTAACAACAATAACTGATATAGCAACAACAGCAGTACTAATGACAACAATGGGTAACAATATTAGTAATATATGTATTTATTTTCCTTTTCCATTAAAAGGGCTATTCCTACATAGCTGTTCCTATTGTGGCAATGCTGCCTCTGTGGACCAGATTGGCTTGAATTGCAGCATGGGTGCAATATATTGCATCAATTGCCTCAGCAAAATATGCCACCCAACAAAACACACTCTTAGTTGTTGATCATTTCTGAGGTGACACTAGTAAAATAGATGTATTGATTGACATGTGACAAGAGTGCATATAAGAAGTGCTGTACTATCCTCAAGGCTGAAGCCTGTGAGATACCCAAAGTGTTCCCAGTCTGTCTCTGGAAGGTCCCCATGATACGCATAGTGAGTGGTATACATACCTTAGTATCCACAGGTATAAGAAGTCCACACATTCCTCCAGTACCCCTATGGGGGTAATAAATGCTCACTAAGACACTTATTATATCGCTGTCAACTCTAAACCTACCAAGTATCTCCTGATTATCAAAATCATAATGGGTTATTCTCTGTTTATATATATCTCCACCTTCTTGGTCACTGAGTGCCAGTGGGCACAAGCAGTTTTGGCTTGGCCAAGACAAGTATATCACTATGGGATATAGCAAAGCTAACAGCAAGTGACAGATCTTGTCAAATAGCAAAGTGGATGGAATGGATAAGATTCATCCTTATATAATGTATCTGTGGAAGGTGTAGAAAAGTGGGGAAATTTTACTTTGAGTCGCAAGCAGGCAAGAGAGAATGTTTCATTAGCATATGCTGTTTTGCACCATTCCTCATTTGCATCTTATTATCAGTGATGGCTGGTGACTTTAAATCAAAGGGGGGGGGCTGCAGGAGACAGCTGAATGGGTGAGGCCAATATGAAGGGGTGTGTCTAACTAAAATGGGGAGGAGCTATGCCCAAAACCACAAAAAAATGGAACTTTAATTAAATACGCTGCCCTGGGTGCCAAACTGTCTTTATGAGAGTCCAATCAAGACAAAACTAAGTGCAGAAGAAAAAAATATTTCAATGCATTGGCTGCATGACAGCTTACTTAATATCGAGATGGAAACAAAAAGGTTATGAGGCATGAAAAAATAAATTACTTTTTGAATACATTACTGTAATGCCAGTCAAAGTCAAGTATAAGAAAAACAAGCTGCACTCAACTCAAACCACTTCTCCTTGCACTGCAGTTCTAATTATAATTTATATTCAGCTTTATAAAAGCACCAAGTAACATGCTGAAAGTAGCAATCACTGTGATACCCCCACTTGTAAAAATGTTTCTTATCCAAATAAGACCTGCTGCCTGACAATAACTATCTACTTGTTTCATGGGGAAAACATGATCCAAGTACAAAATGAACAGCAAACAAGAAACAAGCTCAAGATAAATTGCTTAAAGGATTACCGCCCAGGTTATGGACCACACATGATAGATTGGCATTCTGTTTAGTTTATGGGTAAAGCCTGCAAAGATGACTGCAAGTCTCCAACAAAGGTAATTAGCTTCTTAAAATACTGTAATCCTGTCCTTTATTACAAATACTGTCATATGCATTTCAATACCTAAGGCTTATACGTTATCTAGTTATATAAGTATTCTCTGCATGGCAACAACAAAAAGGCTTTCAATGTTAGTAATTCTTTAACAGTATGCTTAGTAAAATTTACTTGCATCTTACAAGCTCAGGCAAGCTTACCTGATGGTTATGAAAGCATTGCTACTTAAACACAGAGCAACGGGAACTTTCTGTATAATAAGAAGCATAAATCAACAGTGTAAAAATATGACAGAAAACCAGAACATTCTGCAAAACCAAGCAAAGACATCTGAAAAGCCACTGTAGTACTTGTGTCTACCTTGGATGGGGGAATACTCTGCAGACTTACACTGCATAACTGCTCCTTGCCTTGCTTGGACACATCCAGAGTCACTACATGGGGGAGTGGGGTGCAAAAAGTATGTCACAATTTGAAATGTCTCTGGCTGACTGTGATAGCCCTGAAACATTTGCCATACCTCTCAACCTCAGAGGAAGAAATCTGGACAAAGACATACATAGAAGTGGGACAAAGGCCCAAAAATAAGGACAATATTTAAATATTGTTCTTATAAACTTTCTAATAGAATAGTAGGTCTTGCATTAGTATGAATTTTCTGAAGGGTATGAAATCTGAAATTCAAAACAGTGTAAGAAACTTCTATGTGTGGAAGATTTTCAGTCCATATATTTCTAGTTAATCACTGTATATTAATTAGATCAGACAATAGTAGTAGAAGTAGCGAACATAAACTCGTCTTAAGTCAAAACAAAACAAAAAGTAGTAATAGAAAATATATAATTGTACAGCATTACTAAGTGTTCGAAAGTAATTCAAGCAAGGCAGGCAGTCTGTTTCCAGTCGAAAATCCTTTATTAAGTACAAATGTCTGTCATTATTTTCTAACTTCAGTCTTTAATGATTTGCCACTAATTTGTCAGAAAACCACAATTTTATGAAAAATTGACAAAAATGTGATGCAAATATAAAATAGCCACGCAATACAGCTGGGAACTAGTCAAAGAAAGGAAGATTTTTTAATATTCGTACTGTTAACTGGAGCAGCTGACAAAATAAATGAATCTACATGCATTTCTGAAATAAAAGTAATCTATAACTCTGATTATTACATTTATTTATTAATTGCAAACCCTCCACATTTTCTTCCAAAATTGCCATTTTGCGGAGGGATTATTAGTGGGAGAGCAAAATTTTGAGTCAAAATCGGGAACAGTTGAGAGGTTTGGATATGCCTAATTCTATAAAGCAATTTATTTGCACATACCTCTCAACCTGTTAATGCAGCAAATCTGGACAAGGCCAAATACATTGGGGGAACATACAAACAGTACTAAAAATTGCTCTTGTATAAACTTAGTTGATAGAATAACAGGTCTTGCTTTAGCATGCATTTTTCTGAAGGTTATGAAGTCTGAAACTCAATGTCTGTCATTATTTAGTGACGTAATTCTTAAATGATTTGCCAGAAAACCACAAATTTTATGAGGAACAAATCAAAAATAAGAAGCAAAAATCTATTAATTCTGTGAAAATCTGGACAGTTGAGAGGTATAGTTCAGCTGGGGCTGTCTTTGAGTTTGCCTCCCTTCCCCCTCACAAAATGATGGTCAAATGGAGCCTCCCTCTTGCAGCCATTCCAATGTCCTATTACTTGGCTATTTCAACCCATTTACCATAAACACTGTAATGTGCATAGTGCTTTACTTCTACGATGATTTGGATTTCATTTGAAAGTTTTATTTTGCATTTTACAGCACAAACTCTAAGACATCTGCTAAACAATGCAATGCAGTCTCACAATGAAAATAGACAGCATTAAAACTTCTCTGCCCTTGAAACTCACATTCATTGAAACAGCATTGAAATCCACATTCAAAGAAAATACATTTGACTAGCATACAGATTAACTTTGGGCTGTTTTCAAATGATAGGCCCCTTGCACACAAGACATATATGTGTTGTATGATACACCTTCCTAATTGTATTACATTATATTCCTTGTATAAGACAGTACAGTTGTTAAAGGGTGTTTTAAATTTATTGTTTTGAACATTTTTCCAGTAAACAATGAAACAAAATGCATGCACCAATAATGACAAAACTGTGCAATTGAGAACATTTCCATCATAAAAGTCTTCTCAAACTTCTACAATCCACCAGTTTCAGTAAATATGCACAATCTCTGCAGAAGTAAAAGTCATCTAAATAATTCCACATTAACAAGATCTGTAACTAATAAAGAGGTTGCAGCAAGCAAACAACTTTATATTTCATTGTTTCATCTACAAATAAAGTGCCTGTATCTTTGCCAAAGAAGACATTCTCAGTACAGCAGCATCCATTTCTTGCGAGTGTAGAACCCACAGCCTTCTGCATCAAAAGTAAGTACACTACCTGCTGTGCTATTAATAAGGCAAGCAGACTTTGCATAAGCAGCACTAAACTTATCTTCCCCTGCAGCTCTCAGCTCTTTGTAAAATCTACTCAACACTCAATTGTCTCTCTCAACTTTGCAGCACAAGAAATCTAGAAATAGCCAACATTTATTGGGGGAGGACAAAAGCCCAAAATCCAGAGACACATTTTAAACACTGCTTGTATAATCTTGGAAATTTGCTAATATATCATGCTGTGTTACCACCATATATTTTACTGCCAAGGCTTGAACCCAAGACCCTGTGCAAATCTGTCAGAGCACCATACCACTATGCCAAATCAGCTGTTTTACAAAAAGAGGAAGACTGAAACTTAAATGGCTACAATTTAGTGAATTCAGTTCTCACCATAGCTGTCAACCTCTTATCACAAAACACCTGGACAAAGCAAGTAATGGGGGAATACAGCCCTCAACCATGTTCAGTGAATTCAGTTCTCACCATAGCTCTCAACCTTAGCATAAAAAACCTGGATGAAGCCAATAATGGGGGAATACAGTCCCAAACATGGGTACAAATTTCAAGTATTCATCTTATAAACTTAGAAAATTGCTAGAATAAAAGGTTTTGTGTTACTATGTACTTTCTGAAGAATATGAAGTCTGAAATTCAAATGCTTGTCAGTTTTATTTATTTAACATTTGTTAAACAGGAAAGTCTGAATTGGAACAAAAGCCAATTTTCAGCAGAGGCCCAGGAAAAAATACTACAGACACACATCTTTGTAACATTGGAGGACACCAGAGCAAACCCACACACAAACACAGGGAGAACATGCAGACTCCACACTGAAGGCACTCCAGCCAAGAATCAAACCAGAGAGCCTCTAGCTATAAGGCAACAATAAATATTAAAACAAAGGAGAAAAACCACACTGGAGGCAAAAATAATAATATGGTAAGTGCTTTTGTTTACTAAAATAAGTAAACTTCTTCAGAAGGTCTGAAGAAGTTTACTTATTTTAGTAAACAAAAGCGCTAACCATATTATTATTTTTGCCTCCAGTGTGGTTTTTCTCCTTTGTTTTATTATTTAGTGGTGTCTTCCTTTTAATGAGTTTGTTTATAAGGCAACAATGCTACCACTGCACCATCAACTATTTAAGGAATCATAAATTCAGAAACCACAGATTTTATGAAGAACAGAACAGAACCGAACAAAAAAACACTGATTTTATGAGGAACAGAACAGAACAGAACAAAATATGAGGCACAAATCTGTAAAATTTTCACAAATGGTGGTGGGTAGGGAATTCAGGACCTTGCTACCTGCACCAAGGGTACAAGGCTCAAGCCTGAGGTATTCTCTAACCACCACCTGAGATCTCTCTATAGCCACCAGTATAAATCAACTGGGACATTTCGCACACACACACACACACACACACACACACACACACACACACACACACACACACACACACACACACACACACACCTTCAATCAATGATGATAATAACCTGCTGCCGGCTTCACAATCCACTCCAACTCCACAGCTTCAGCTTGTTTCTGCATTCATACCAGAATGCTCACTTCTGGTTTCCTGGAACCAGTTGCAAACATTCCAAGACTGCTGACCTTGCAGTCTGATCCCCTTTGAGTCTATGTGGTTAGTACCGCATAGACTTCTGGGGCATCAGCAGTCTGCTGCCTTCTTCCTGAATCTGGACTGGCAAGGCAGCAGTCTGGATTCACTTTCTATGTGAGTGAGAAGTTATAGTTGGATTATTGTACATTGTGGTTCACAGCTGGGGAGGGGGGCTGCAGTCCTGCAGTCTGATATCATGAGCCTCCACTGCCTATTATGATGCAATTTGCTTAAGCTTATTCACAGCCATCATGTATTAACATATGTGGTCTCCATGAATCGTGGCTTTGCTGTGTTCATTTATGAACAGCATGGCTAGCCTTAATGTGTTCAATATATATTCAATACCTGATTATATGTATCTATCTATCAATATATATATATATATATATATATATATATATATATATATATATATATATCTATATATATATATATATATATGTATACATATTTATATATATATATATATATATATATATATATATATATATATATATATATATATATATGTATATGTATGGGTCCACTTCGGAATCACAAAATAACGAAACATCGAATTTCAGTATCTCAAGATCAGAATAGTAAACGTCCACAAAACTGAAAAAAACACGACACCAACATTCATAATATCGAAAATGAAAAAACTCAAAGACCCAACCCACCCCCAACATAAAAACACAAAAACAAAAAACATAAACACATAACACTACTTTACTTCTAAGCTGGAGGACAAGCCCCCCTGCATCCCCCCTACTTATATATACCAACTCTGAGGTTGCACTAACACGGTCTGAGTTGAAGGCAGCAGAGCTCAGTGAGCTGTTGTAATTTGTCCCTGTCCACCCTGTAGCTCTCTACAATCATCAGTTCATGTACTGCCTGGAAGGTTACTCTGGGGCTGAACTCTTCTCCTTCTTGGCCTAGGCTTACTGTCAGCAGCACCAGCAGCATTGACTTTCACCTCAAGCACATACAGATGTAGAATAGCTGCAGCAGCTCCTAGCACTATCTCAGTTAAAATTTCCAAGTCTTTCCTCCAATGGTTCAAAGTTTTTAGGGAAAATCAGAATGTAGAGTTTATACATACTTTATACAGTTCTGCTGCAGTTCACCTGCCTAGGATGTAACTGACATGATTTAAAGGCCCAAAAGTATACATTACTAATTGAATATATCTGGTTTTGATTGATAGCTAACTACATCATGACTGTGACTTGAGTGGTCTGTTCACGTGAACACGCTAAGCTAAGTGATGCACCATATAAACATGCACACTAAGCACTCAAAAATATTAAAAGTAACGTGGCACACACCCCTGATGTCATCCACATCCAGTGGAAATATCAGCACTATGTAGGAGCCTACACGAAGTGGATAAGTGGACATGGTTTCTCCTTTTAGTAATTCAGCTAAGGAACCTCATTTGCATACATATTCATGCTGATGGCCTGGATACTACATGGTTGACGGTTCTTAGGTTCATAGGTTCATGGGTAGGTACTAGGCTAGCGGCCCAAGGGCCTATCTAAGCCTAGCCAGCAAGGTTCCATAGCTTACGCCACCTAAGAAAGTTATTTTCCTGTGCCACTGTCCAGCAGAAACACAGAAGTGATCCCCAGGGTGTATTTCCTATTTCCCATCCACTCATCAAGATTTTTCTTGAAGAGTGCTAATGAAGAACTTTGCTTGACATAGATGGGTAGCTTGTTCCAGAGTATAGGAAGTCTCTGGGACAGGAATCTATTCCTCCAGCGTGTCCTGTTTATTGTGGTGACAAGGTTTAGATCCCTAGAGCATGTAACTTGGAGGGATTGGGATTTCTTTAGGTGTAGCATGTCCAACAGCTCTGGGTTTGACATAGCTTTATATGTTAGGCAGAGATCACCTTGGAGTAGGCGATATGCTACGGAGTAAAGCTGGAGTTTTTTGAGGCGGTTAGTGTCGGGCACTGTAGCAATATAAGCTGGGTAACAGCACAAATGCACTGTTGTATGGATCTGATTCAGGATCCTACAGTACATTTGTGAAAACTGCATTACAGATGTTATTTTAACATTTTTTTTTTCTGTTAAGCATATTTGCACTATGTGGCACATAGCGCAGACATGCAAAAATTATTAAAAAAATATTATTAATATTACATATCCCCTTCCTTTTACAAACATCCACAATGTATGTTTTGCACATGTATGTATGTGATCTACTATTTTCAGGGGAGTTATGTTCATATTTGTGGACTTTTATATCCCCTTCTGTCCATGTAGACTCTTGTATGTTGAAAATGTTTGCATACACTACAAACACAGACACGGAGTCCACTCAGATGCCTTTTGCCTTGTTGGATCACTCCACCTGCCTCATTTGCATAAGATTCACTTGCTTAAAATGTCCCTGTTTGCGCATTGTTGTGCGCCACTAAGAGAAGCTTACTGAATCGAAAAATGTTTGCACTAATGTACATACATGGAAAAAAAATGGGTGAGCTTTATTGAATACCCCCCAGAGTAAACAGCAAAGACACTTTAAAGAACTAATTTAACATCTGAGGCTTAACTATACCAACCAATGTGGGGACTTTGCCCCCTTACCCCAGCACTTATATATACTAACTGTACAGTTGCACAACTGCAAAGAAAGATTGACCCAGGAAATTAGATGATCCTTATCATCTTGATTTTAACTTAATTTGAGCAACAGTACCACCAACATTTTATGCAATAAAAATTAAATGATTAATTGATTATTCATCTAAACAGACTACACCTATATCTATATATCTATAGAAATAGATATAGATAAAAATATAGATATAGATATAAATGCATGCATTGTTACTCTAATTCATTTACCATTGCCTTTGTTCAGTTTCAGTGATAAAAATTCTAATAATGACAGCTATCCAGTATAATATTGTCATAGTGACTCAAACACAACTTGTTTTATGCCACATTAATTTCTACTGACAAAATATGTTTGATAATGAAAAAAAATCAAGGGAAATTAAAATAGTAAACCCTCAAACAAGCAAAAGGAAGGCAAGCTCTTTATATTAAAGCACTAAAGTGCATAAACTAATTTGCTGCACCAATGCTTGTAATTAATGATTTGTCATTTTCCTCAAGTCAGATGTATTATATTACACCTGTAATTTTTTCCAGGTCATTTGTAGTACATTACACTCTAGTTCCAAATTTCAACTTTAAATATATTACTTTTCTTTTCCTGCTGTTAAGTAACTGCAATGCTGCTTGACCAGTTTGTTATTAACTGCTTGACTGAGCACCATTTATTTAACGGTAGTTTAGAGATAATATTAAAGCAAATGGAATTTTTAAACTGGCATCCAAGTATAGAAGTCACAATATATGAAACCTTTTGAATGAAAATATTTTTCGGACTTCCTCTCAATGACAGGAAAAAAAAATTGCACTGAAAGCAGGGAACTTAATGTGTCTGCCATTATGTGACATCTGCAAAATGCTGTTATATAGGTAGAATAAATTCTTTTCAGGGTAGGACTGCATACACCCTAAAAGAGACAAAGGTTCTGAGTTCTTCTAGTAAGTGTTGCTTACACAATGCACTTTGTAAATCATTCAAATATCACTAAATGTCATGAAAATTATTTCAGAATTTGTTCAAAAGAAGGTGTATTTTCTCGCTTGACCTGCTAATGTCACTTTGGATGCAACAGAGGAAATTCATAAAGGTACCATGACATATACTCCTTTGTGTACACATCACAGTAGCATTTTTGTTTCAGAAACAGCCTTAACATTCTGATGTATGGTGCTCTACAAAAAAGACATGCAGTACGACCTAGGACTGACTTCATGGCCCTGCAGAATGCTACTGAGCACAGCCAAATCCACCACGTTGTGGTAGTGAATATGGCCAAAAGGACATGCTCATTTGCTAAACATGATAGTAGCACAAGGACTGGGGTGCAGAAAGCCACTAGACACAAGGGATTGCACTCGCATCATACAATGGCACTTATAGCAATGCATGGATTGGGGTAGGTGATAAACAATAGCCACTAGGGAAATTACAATTGTGTCATAACAGAACCTACAGCGGTACAGGGATTGGGGGGTAGGGCTGGAGGAAGAATAGCCTCCCGAGAAACTATAGTTGTGCCATAGCAGCACTTATAGCAGTATGGAGATTGGGGTGAGGGTGGGTGGGGGTAAACATCAGACACAAAGAAAACTACAATTTTGCCATAATGGTACTGAAACTATTATGGGGACTATAGGAGGCGGTGGAAACACTAGCCACCAGGCACACTACCCTTATGCTGCAATACCAATCAAACTATTCTGGGAATGGGGGGTTGGGGGAGCACTAGTCACCAGGGAGTACTCTACTAGTATGGGGATCAGGAGGTGGGGGCAGCCGCTAAATAGGGTTAGGATAGATAGGGTTAGGACAGAATAGTCAGGAACAGGTACAAGGACTGCGCATGTGTTTGTATGTGTGTGTGTGTGTGTGTGTGTGTGTGTGTGTGTGTGTGTGTGTGTGTGTGTGTGTGTGTGTGTGTGTGTGTATTTGTGTGTCTGTGTGTGTGTGGGGGCACTTGTGTGAATGGGCGCAGGGGGAATGCCAGTGCCTACACAAACAGCAATTAACTGATGCAAAGTGAAGATCATCAATGATCTGCACACTGTGGCATTAACTGCGATTCAAAGACAAAATTAGCTGATAATGAGGTCTTTCCTCATTGCGGCTAACATGTCTCTGAACCGCAAAATGCCACATTGTGGGAGCAAGACATATGGCTTGTGTTAGCCCCTGTCTTGAATCCATGGGGGCATGATAATTTACACTAATATGTGTTTGCATTTTAAAAAAATACTATTTCATCATTTGTATGACTGCATAATGACAGATGACTTTTTCTTTAATTTCTAAGATCGAGTTATCACATGTAATGCACCTAATTTCTAGCTTGGCTGACACAGCATTATGTGTGACTAACATGTACAGAGATCTAGTAAGACATAATGGTATGCAAATAACCAAGCTAACATATCTTGTCCTGTCAAAAAGTCACGTGTGAAGTGGGGTCCAGTAATTACAGAGTAATAACCTCAATGATCTGTGCAGAAAAAATAAAGTGTTGCAGAAATAACCCATAATAGGTTTTTGTTTAAAAAATAAAATCCATTTTCATGAGATGAAATGCCAAAACTAGGCATATGACTTTTAAGTATAATTTCTGATCAGTAAGGTGATGTCATTATAATTTTTTTTTTGCATGTATATACATTAAAAATTAAAGCAGATTCTTGGCACAGAGTACTCGATAAAGCAATTTAAAATATTATAGGAAATAAATACAAGGAGAAATACCTCTTATAGTGAATAAGTGCTATGGTCTAAAATACCAAATTCCACAAAAATCCCATTTTTCTCAATAGCCTGGCAATCTAAATTTGGGATATATAATATTTTTCCCAGGAAAATTTTGCATCCCTGCATGTACCTTAATTAGCAAGACCTTGGACATAGTGAATTAGATAACTGCATCAATTTTTAAGTGTGACTGTATACAAATGCAAAGACTGCAACAAAGGAAAGAATCTAACTGCAGATTTATAACAAAATCTAAATATGTTCTATAAATCTAAACATGTTTTATGTATGAAGTAGTAGTACATGCGATTATGACCCACATAGAACATATGGAAAAAAACTTAAGAAGCTTATGAATGGGATGTATTATTATAAAAGTGCTTTGGTATTTGGTACACTATGAATAAAGTATAAGTAGCGGGTCCCATTTGCTGGAAAGGTGAATTAGCAATAATATTTGTCTGGGAAGGTTTCTGCACTGCTATATTTAATGCCTTCTGTCATGACAGTGAAAAGATGAAGAGAAAATGCGCCTCATTACTGATAAACATAAGGATTTTAAATGGAAGGTCTTGCATGATTGCTAGAAAGAAATGACAAGAAATCTGATTAAAATAATTGCAAATAAGGTTTAGAATGAACAAAAGACAAACTACTCACAACTATAGAGAAGATACTATGGACATTGTCATGCTGTTATAGGTAAGTATTAGGCATACCTATAAAAGAGAAAAATGGAAAATAAAGTGCTCACCACAAAAACAGACAATAAATCACATTTGTGAGGTTTATTGTTTGGCTGCACATAATTTTATTGTGGTATTAAAGAATTACACTCAGCAGCATGGTGTTTCCTTCTAAAGTGCTCTTTTTAACAGTTGTATTAGGCATACCTCTCAAAGTCTAAGAGCAAGAAATCTGGACAAAGCCATAAATAAAAGTGAGACCTGCACATGTGCTGAGTAATACTAAGTGTTGATCCCAGGTCAAGACAGACCTGGAGTCATGATGGTGAAACAGAGCGCCACATCTATGTATATGGGGCATATAACAATATTAGATACAGTTCGGCTCACAGTATCTTGTGGCCTGCACAGTATGGCTCACATTATCTTGTGGCCTGCAACACTCTGTGTATACTGTGTGGGGTTTAGTGCTCCACAGCATCCTCCAAACAGAGGCAGGAAGTATGACCTGTCCCTCCATGGGCTCCTTTTATATGTGGAGGAAGTGTGTGGGCTGTCCAATGCTAACATTGATGACAGGGCTACTGTGTCACCAGACTGTACCATATGTATGTTACCATAATCATCATCATCATCATCATCATCATCCACAGATTCCATGATAACATCAGGCATATTACAGTATGCATGACTCACCATAAGGTGAAACCATGAGGAAAGATACCTGTGGCAGCAAAACAAACATATACCTAAACACTTTCCCATGGCAGCCATACTGGTAGATGGCACATTCTGTGAATAGCATATGGGCACATACATGACATGTTGTCAAAGGTATTGCAGTTGCAACACAGAGGTATAGGAAGGAGAGATATGCAGAAATCTCTTGATGAAAAAATTCTGCTTCACATGCAATGGACTGTACAATATGAAAACTCAACAGATGTTACTAACCTGGTGCATTTCTTACAGACAAACATGCAGTTGTTAAAACAAATAAAAATAAAAAAAGTCCGAGAAACCACAACCACAGCTACTAAATTATTGTTTTAAAAAAAAAAAATGCACAAAGTTATTAAGCGCTTTTGTCTCAATAAAAAGGCGACTTCATCAGAATACAATCCAAAATGAAAATAAGATATTTAAATATTCTCTCCCTTACATCTCTACCAATCGCTTGTGAAAAAAATTTAACATTAATAAGAAACCATTAACTTTTTGAAGATGACATGAAAATACTAGAAGCTGCCTTCTTTGAAAATTGCAAGATCAACATGTGGTGATGGAATCATTTAGGCCACAAAAACAGAGATACAGCAAACAACAGCTGGGACTGTAAAAAGTCCCTTCCCACTGAGCTGGAACACAAAGTGTGGTAATGAAAGAGAAAGATATGTGGTATATTGGAGAGCACGGAAAAATATTTTTTAGCTTATGTGAGAAATAAAAATGGCCAAATAACTGATTTTACTAAACAATTCTTGTATGGTTTATCAGTGAAGGATTTCTCACCACCAGAAGCCGAGGTCATTTAATAGCAAACAAGTCAATACTGATTGAGTTATTTGCTTTTGAGGAAGAAACAACTGCTATGAAAATGTGGTGAGCAAGGAGAAAACTCATGGTCACAGATAGAATGGTATTTGCAAACAATAATTATTCAGAAGTGATTTTAAGATTCATATTATATTTATTAATGTAATGAAGGAGTGTAAGGCTAGAGGATTGAAATATAATTCGGCATTCCCTACAACAGTGCAAGTATTTTTTTAATGAGAAAATCTTGATGAGGTGAGTATGAAAGTAGAGAACTGCCAGTACAGCTAAAATTAAGCAAAATAGAAAAAAGGCTCTGACTGACTTGAGAGATATTGATGTAATAGAAAAAACTGAAGAGGAAGAGGAGGTGAAAAACTGGAACTGACAGAATGAGTGATCTGTTTATGACAGTGACTCTTAGCACAAGACAAACACCCAGAGGTTGCTTAAAGGAAATTTAACTTTAAAAATTACAGTATATCAAACAAAATTAGGCAATAAGGCAGTATAGGATGATTTAAATTTAAAGTTTATAGGTTCATAGCCTAATGACCACCAGGAGCTTTATAAGCCTAGCTGTGCAACCCAACCCAATATTGACCCTATGCATCTTTGGCTTTTATTAGGAGTGGGTATGTTAGTCAGGAAGTTTGTATAGGTCATTTGTGGGGTATGTTAGTTTTGCAATTACTGTCCGCACTTGTCTATCAGAGACATGGGGACCAGAAAGGGGATGAATTTATGATTTATCATCCACTGGACAAGGTTATACATAAATAGGTTTATGGATGGACTTTGTTTAAACAATATTAAGCTGATATTAGCTTACTGAAAATGTGTATAAAGATGATTGATGGTGATGATGTGAGACGGTGTAAATATTAAAAGTAACTCACTCACTGGAAGGAGAGTATTAGGTGAGTTATCATAAAAAAAAAGTGTTAAAAGGAAGGAACATTTTGGGAGATCATGAAAGGAAAATTCAGAACACATTCCCTCACACCATGTAAATGGTAATGTTTGCCTTTATGACTGGTTGGGAACATTTGAATGAAGAATGAAAGATGCATTACTAATAACTGGATGATAGTTTAAAACAGCAAAAAGTTGATTTAATATGTGTCTGGAAGTTAGTAAAGGGAATCACTATTCTGAAATGTTATCAAGCTGCTTCCTATAGCAGGGGCACTCAATGATACATATACCTTGGTGTCCATAGGAGCCAAAATTCCACATATCTCACATGCCTACATGTGATGGAGGCACATTTATGCCAGCTCTTGTCTGGTGTCTCTGTCCACATGGAAGTAGTCCACTATTTACTGGTCAATAGTGATCAGTGCACTAACCCTGCAAACAAATATAAATAAAAGAAAAGAAAATAACATTTACATATTATGGAGCTGATGAAAGGCTAGGTGCAGTCTGAAGCTTCGGTAATGCATAGGGGACAATGTGTACTGTCTTCGGTAATGCATAGGGGGACAATGTGTACTGTCTTCGGTAATGCATAGGGGACAATGTGTACTGTCTTCAGTAATGCATAGGGGACAATGTGTACTGTCTTCGGTAATGCATAGGGGACAATGTGTACTGTCTTCGGTAATGCATAGGGGACAATGTGTACTGTCTTCAGTAATGCATAGGGGGACAATGTGTACTGTCTTCAGTAATGCATAGGGGACAATGTGTACTGTCTTTGGTAATGCATAGGGAGACAATGTGTACTGTCTTCGGTAATGCATAGGGGGCAATGTGGTCTGTTTTCGGTAATGCATAGGGGACAATGTGTACTGTCTTCGGTAATGCATAGGGGACAATGTGTACTGTCTTCGGTAATGCATAGGGGACAATGTGTACTGTCTTCGGCAATGCATAGGGGACAATGTGTACTGTCTTTGGTAATGCATAGGGGACAATGTGTACTGTCTTGGGTTCTGGCTGATAGGCAGCCTCAGGTATGCATATGTCAACTAATCTTGATGCTAAATTTAACATCTTCTGTCTCTCACTGTTCTCCAAAATGTTATAGCATGTAGCTACACCAGTGGCCAAACCTCATTCACAGTTCTCATACAGTTTTGAAACACTCTAAAATTCTAATAAAATGCACTTATATTTGTCTCATTATCATAATATTGTTCATTTCTATCTCATTAAGCAGTTATTGGATAACATGCTGGCCGCTGTGTTTCATGGTCTTGCATGACCTTGCTAACAATGCGGACTGCCCATACATTGCATTCCACAGCTTATCTTGAATTTCTTGCCACATACATTCCACTGTTTCTTTCTGATTCCCAGCCACAATGTTATACAGATGGACACCAAGCAGATGTCCAAAACTGGGGACTCTTAACTGTCATGAGCTGGCTGTAGCTAAACATTTAAGGACGTGCACCTTACCATCCATAATAATGCAAGCTTTCAGCCTAAAGGATGTGTACCTTACCATCCATAACAATGCGAGCTTTCGGTCTTATGGACGTGTACCTTACCATCCATAACAATGCAAGCTTTCAGTCTAACACTATAAAAATAATAAATAATAAATCATTAGACCTGTTATTCAGACATTTTAGCTTTAAGTCATTACAGTCCTGAGAAATTTGAAAACATTTTAATGTAGGCCAGTTTTACAATTTATTACTAGTTTTCATTCTTACATATAAAATAAAGTATATCCTTTCAAAATGCTGTAAATGAAACCTACAAAATAACTGTATTACTAAGACAAGTACTATCAGCTCGACTAGTGACAAGAAATCTTTACAATATTAAATGTATGCTTGCAGTGGGAAAACTGTGTGATAAATTTAACATTATGAAGAGTGAAAGTTTAAAAGCTGTTTGGATACATGCTAGCTTTAAATCACTTAGGCACTGTGTCACAAAATTCATTACCATCTTAAACAACACTATTAAGCAATGGTAGCTGGTGTCTTCAAAGCAAACAGGGCTGTAAAGAGAAACTGAATGGGTGGTGCTCTAGTATGAAAAGTCAATGACCATTACCTGTGAGCACACAATTGATGTGGTCAGTCACTTTCATCTAAAGACTGCCTCAGCACCCACTCATTACAGCACTTGGTGGACTACACATTCACCTCATATATCTGGCTGCAACCAACAAAGCCAGCCTCAAGTAAAATTGAGCCCTAAACAAAGGATTTCAGGGGCTCCCGTTGTGCATTTATCATCCTTGCACTTTCCCAGTAACCATCACCTGCCCACATCCCACTTTTCTTTCTTGTTTTTGTTTTTCAGAGTTTTTCCAGCCAAGACACCGCAGAAGTAAGTGTGACAGAAGTAGCTGAATTAAATAGGGGGTCTGTGGGTTGCTACGGTCCTGGAAGGAATAGGGTTATAGGTGTTCAGTGGTGCATCATAACAGTTATTTTTATAACATTTTTGTCAGTCCAATGATAGTATGAACAAAAGTCATAAGTAAGGAAATAAATTCAGTCTTATCTGTTTTCTTTCAGGGAAAAGTAAGTTCTGTCTAAATCTTAATATTCAAAACTAAAATCATAATAGCTCCCAATAAAATGAGATGACAAATGCATGGAAGCACATATAAATCTTATTTGGGAATAGCACCTACCTCCCTACCAGTCTTAATGTACACCACTGTTGTTAGAATGGGATGAAAGTAAAATCACAAATGACAACAGACATATATTATACACATAAGGGTCTGGGACAGGAAACCAGAGCACCTGAATAAAACATGCACACAGACAGGAAGTATATTCAGGTCCCACACAGAAGGAATCATGGACAAAAACCCAACCAGAGAACCAAGGGCTGTGAGACAGCCATACTACTAATTGTGCCACTGTGCCAGTAATCAGCAGCTATAGCCCACATCCTGCCCAGGCTGCAGCAGCCCTATTAACAGTCCCCGTTTATACCAGTTAAAGCCAAATTTATTGACCGTTTACACCTTACATAGCAGACTGCAATGCAATGAAACATTTGCCCATAGTAATTTAACACACACACACACACACACACACACACACACACACACACACACACACACACACACACACACATCGCACACATTCAAAGATGTAACCATCAATTACATCAATTATGAACTCCAAGGAAGTCATTGTTCCACTGTATTCGGCATTCATTAGACCTATCATTGAATACAATTCCCTCCTTTGGTATGTACCTAATCAGGCATATCCAACAATTAGAATGTTCACAGAGGTTCCTCACTAAAAGAATACAGTCTGCAGACCGCCTCATGGCCCTATCTCCATTTCTTACAGGCTTTTGAGGGAAGATCTATGCCTGGCATACAGGCCATTGTTAGACCTGAATCTGATGGACGTCCTGCATATCCACAAAACAAACAGCACCAGAATTGCCCATTCTAATGACTTAAACCTTGTCTGTGATATAGATAGGACCTGCTAGTGATACAGGTATGTATCCCAGAGACTACCCTGTCTATGGAACAGGCTCCCCATCCATGTGAAGCCGAACTCCTCCCTAACCCAATTCAAGTGCAGCTTGGACAATTGGATGGGGAAAGATAAATTCATCCCTGGTTTGGAACCTATGTCTCTAATGGACACAGGCAACCTGTAACTGGTTCATCTCCCAGGCCACTGCGTGTAAATGTGTTTCATCTCCCAAACCCCTGCTTAGAGTCATTAAGGGTATCAGAAATTGTTTGAGATTTGGGTTGCATGGTTGGCTTAAAAAGGTCCTTGTGGCTGTTAGTCTAGTAAACATCTATGAGCTATGAACAGCCACTTGTTTGATTGACTGTATACCAGCAAACATATAAGGGCATTGATAGTCCCCTACACACACACACACACACACACACACACACACACACACACACACACACACACACACACACGCACGCACGCACGCACGCACACACACACACACACGCACGCGCACGCGCACACACGCACACATGCACACACACATGTGCACACACTGTAAAAACAAAAATCCTTAACTTCCTAAATAAGTGGCCACTGTGCTACTACTCCTAGTAAAACTATATATAATACTTAACAAATTCTTCGCATGCCCATATCTATTCAGATTAGACCCACTTCTTTTACTCTTTAGTCAGACTGCCTCAGTCATATGAGAAAGCCTGAGCCAAAAGTAACATCTCACTGCATCAGACAACAGCACTGCGAGCGGCTATTTCATTATCAGAGTCTGGGAGGTTAGTGCATGGTCCATTGTCATTCCTACCTTTGCAAAAGCAGGAAGACTTTGTTGTGATGCTGAACTGTATAAATAGACAGGCACGTGGAATTAGCCAACGTATCATCATCATCATCATCATCATTATTATTATTTAATCTACAGGATACACAGAGTGTTGCAACAGAGTAAAACTATAAAAAAATAAAATAAAACAAAAATAATTAATATTTTACTTTTTATATCTTTTCATGTGTGTGGGAGGCTGCAGCCCTGCAGTCAGTACTAAGAGCTGTCCCAACTTAGGTAGTACATATCAATAATGAAGTAAATGTCTGGACTTCGTAACAAGCATCATCGGTAGTGCTGGCTACAGACTGTTGTTGACTGCATGTATGCATTTAACATAGTCTGGGTTGGCTAAGAACACAGCAATTCTGAACTTTTTATACTATTATAAATAATAATAATAATACTTTGAAGAAATTATTGAAAATGACCACAATTATAACAAAATATCAAAGGGACAGTGATGATTTGAGGATATAACAGAGGTTTGGAATTTGTACCAAGGAACACTTGACAGTTTTAACATATGGTCCAACATCAGAGCACAGGAAATAAAACTTTAAGGATAGTTTCAAGTATGTATGCAGACTCTCTAAAAATAAAATTGACTTTTATACTTATGCATTGTCACCTTGATAGCATTACTATATAAGAATTAATAAGATAGTATTGCAGATCAGTGACATACATAAACAGATAAATGGGAATCTTCAAGGAAATCAGATATGATTGCTGGGTGACCTCAGGGCTATCAGAGCTAGGATCGAGCGTCTATATGTACTTTCTCTTCTTAGCTTTTGGAGATTCTTGCTTATGAATCCTTAGCTTTAGGTGTTTCTTGCTTTTGAATGGCCATTAACAATTTATAGATAGTAGCCTGCATTCCCAATATAAGGTAATTCGAGGACATAATGGATGGATTAAGGGGCGTGCATGACTTGTTATATAGAAGAAAGGTAGTAGATGATCAGATGAGATTTCCTGATTATGGATCACTGTCAACAACTGTAAACAAGTTCTTGAATGTATGAAATAAACACAAAACCATTCTTAGGAGGACTGGCATTTGAAAAGTAAAAAAGGTTATATCAAGTAAAGTAAGAAATGGATTAATAATACCAATGATCATTTCTCACAACAGTGTGAAATTATGTTGGGTAAGTTTAATAATGTACATATTTTACTTGATATAACAGTAGTACAGTTGTATATTTATAATAATTATTTGTCAGATTGGTACAGCATTTGTATTTTTGTGTGTGCATGGGTGTCTCTGTAAGTAGCTCCTCCAGTACACTCAACAAAAAAATGATTGCACTTAGATGGTGGGACGTGGTTCTTAACTGCATGAAAATGTATATTTATATCTATGTACATGATGGGCTTATTATTTTGTCCTTTTGACAACCATGACCACTGCTGTTATGAACTACCTTCATACACCAAAGTCCATTCATTCCCTCACCATCTGAAAATATATACAAAGGAGCACTGACTCACCATTATACTGAAGACTTTGTTTTATATACTGCCTCTTCAAGGTTGCAGCGCAGTGGTTTATGGGTAGCTCCATATGCATGCTTTGCTGCACTCTCTTGCAATCAGACTCTGAAGGACAGCACTGCACACTGGGAAGTTTCATGTGTAGTAATACCTGTGAGCAGGAGTGTAGCCAGAGATTTACATTTTGCACTCAAACCTTTTGTTGCTGCCCCCACTACCCACCTATCACTTTAAAAATTTACTCAACCCTCAGAATGCTGCACCCAGATGCATGGGAAGAAGCATGTCATTTTCAACTGTTACAATTCATTTCCATAAAAAGCTAATTTTAGGGGTGTATTCCTTTTGCACAGGAATTCTTTGTATATAGCTATACTGCGAATATTCATTTACACAGTTCTAAATATTCTGTGCTTTTTCAGTGTCGACATTTCCAAGAGATTCTCAGAATAAAATGTTCTCATTTCAGTACACTGATTATGCGTAGCTACACCCTTGCCTGTGAGCTTCTTCTGTGGTTCATGATGTTGTGTTACTTTCTTCTCTCTCTCTACTTGGATTGAGAGAGCGCATGGTTGTGTACTTGATCCCATCTATTAAAGCCAGCCTTATGATATGCAATTCTGATTTAGTTATGGCATAGATAGTTGTCCTGCCTCTGTGCCCGTCCATAAGATTAAATTATCTGAGAAAAATATAAGCAATAACAAAGGATGGAATATCACTGTCTACACATGTAACAGACTAGTATCAAAAGACTGTCCTTCCGGAAAAAGCTGCTTCTCAAATGTGAAAGTGATATCACTTTATGCACAGCTTTATTCGTTGGCACTTTACATGTCGAGAAAGTCCTGTAAAACATTTGCTGGTTGTAGCTATCTCAGTTTGATGATGGCATTTAGCTAACTCATGGGGCTGCCATTCAATTTATATTTTGGTTTGCAAGTCATTTTGTGTGAGGTGTTTGATTTATGCAGCCTTTGTTTAAAGTATATGGATAGCCTAAAAAAAAGCCATGATGAATCATTGTAATCAGTGTATGTGGGGAAATAACATCAGAAGATCATTGAATTCTGTAGATCATGATCATGGATACAGAAGACTCTCTTACAGTGTGCGACAACTACAGCAGATGTTTTTCTTTCTTTCTTTTTCTTTCCTTCTTTCTTTCTTTCGTTCGTTCCTCCTTTCTTCATGTTGTTTTCCTTACAGATAAATGAAATTTGTAAATATGAGATAAAATAGAATGCTTTGATTGAGTTTTGCTGCTGCGTGTTGCAGCTATGATATGTTTTGCACTATATTATTTCCTATATATGTCATTTCCTGTTTCTCAAATTTCATAAACTGTAGATAGCAAAAAGAAAAATAAAACAGAAGAGAAATTTATTTTGCAATATCATGAGAGGTCATCTGAAGACCTGTATCATAAGACACAAAATTACTTTGTTGATGGTACGGGGGGGGGGGTGGCATAATGGGTAAGTTGTTTAGCTCACAGACACAGTATAGGATTTGAGTCTTACCTTTCAGAGAAATTAAAATGATAGCTTAAAGTGACCTTCAAGGGCAGCTAGCCTAGTAATTACTTATTAATATGAGCCTACTACACCTAAACCAGTTCATGAGGACCTCTACGTTTGAGTTTTCAACAAGTGCTTGCATGCTAGCAGCTTACAGCACACTTTGCTGACACCTGCCTTAAAAAGGCAAATATTCTAACTCCTACTAACTCTCCCAACACCAGACCCTGTTAAACTGCAAAGCTCTAACAGAGCCTTAAACTCCCATCCAGTATTTAACCTGAATCCTTGCTCCCGCTCTCCTAAAACTCCACTTCCCCTTCTTAAACCTAAACCCCCTTCACTTCCAAACCTAAAACTACTACCCTATCCCTAAACCTAAATTTCCAGAATCACTCCTAACTCTGAACTCTCCTCTGCTCCTTAACCCTAAAACTCCACTCCCTAATCCTAAAACTGCCCTTCCACTCTCCACTCCCTGAACCACAATTCCCTTACAATTATTAGCTTCATCTACACTCTCAGTCCTTTACTGCTCCTTCCTATGACTGCTGCTCATACTTTGCTTGAACTCGAATAAAGTGTTCAGATAAAGTATTGCTGTATTTTGCCCGAACTTGTATTTGACTTTGAGCTGGAGAAACATCTTGCATGAGTTAAAAGACAATCAGGTCCCTGGCTTTGAGACTGTGATCTTCAAGTGATTGGGACTTCAGTGCTTATAGAACTTCTGTCAGACTTGGTGTAGTGACAGTGGGGCCAGTACCCAAAAGCATAGCTAATTCACAAGGAAGTCCAAAATCAAGGAAATTCATCAACATGGCCCCTTTCATACTTCATCTTCTTTTCAAACTGTTTTGATATTACTTAGCAGGAGCTTTTATATAACTAGTTAAGTCTCCAGGATGTTCATAATATTTATGCTGGTAATGTTTTGTAATGCTGATGTAATACTTTCTAAAAGAACATGCCAATCAATTGCATTAACATTTAATATTTTGCTCTCTTTAAGTCTGATTTCTGTAAAATGCTGCATATTAATAATACAATGGCACTTGTGTAAAAATTCCTTTGCTAAGATAAGATTATATTAAGTATACATAATGTGTAATTCTATTTATTTCTAAGTATTACAGATCTGTGTCTGTAACGTGCATCTGTTTTATAGCTTCCTTTTTGGCAGAATGATGTCTAACTGCACATATGCAAGTATAGAAACAACAGAACCGCACAAAAGCAATAATACAGTAAGACCAAAAATGTCTAAAATTCTTTGGTCATAAAGCTTAGATCTAACACAGGTAAACTACAAGCAAAATAACTTCACTACTACACAAAAATACAATCTGAGTACAAGCAGACTTGTTCACTGCAGTTTGATAGCATGTACTTTTGAGTTTCAGCTTCTCTGTTTTCCAGTTAAATAGACCTGAGGTCATTTTCAATCACTGACCTGGCCACTTGGAATTGATTACCCTTCAACCTTAGACCCCCTTGGCAATGGAGTGTTTTCTGCTCTTTCAGTAGGTCACGCCTAAGGTCCACTGTAATCTAGTCCTGTGGCTGTGAATAACTCATTACCTCTTTCTGTTTCTCCCTGTCACTCTATTGCATGCCCCTGTATCATATTTGAAATGGTTACTTAAAGTTCCCATGTTCATTTTTACCATAGTCATCCCCTGATGTTCATTCAAAAATTAGTTAAAATCAATCTCATGGGTGCTTGCACTACATGATAATTTGATATCGTTTCTCATCTGCAGTTTTTCCTCTTAAACATGTAAGAGAAGCTGAAGAGTATTTATCAGCATTTAAAATCCACATTCTTTTATTTCTTTTGTTTCTTGATGCTCTCTGTACATAGCAAATGACTCATTTTATTTAAGTAGAAGTTTTATACCAACATTTCAGTTTTCCAGTGTAATATTTTCCGGGAACATATGCTGTCTGCTTAGCAATGCATCTTTACTAATTATTAGAAATACATCAGTTTAACCTGAATTCATAGAATAATGTACTTCTCTACCTATAAACATAGAGGCATCTGATATATATATATTAAACATTTTAAGTAGAATCATCTTTTCCGTTTTAAATATAGTCAATTGAATTCTATAGGTTATGTTAAGTACAATAACATTTAAATACTAGGATATCATATAATGTTTGATGTGTCTCATCATAATTACTGTTCCTTTGTTATCATAGCATTTAACCCAGCACTGTGTCCTAACGCATCAATACAGACTAGTCTTTTTGTTAGTATTGAAAAATATACATGACAGCTCACCTCAAAAAATTCAATCAACTGATGGTTCACTTTATCATGTACTTACAGACTTGATTCACTTATCATGAGCATTAAAGAGAGCGATATAAAAAGACATTCCCCAGGATTCATGAATGGCCGGTTTCCATGCAGGAACAGTGTAGGAGCTCCTGCATGGAAAATGGATGTCAAGAGATCCAGGAAAGTACCATTTTCACGTGCACGAGCGGCCCTACACTGTTCCTGCATGGAAAGCCATATTGGATGCAATCATCTCATTTGCTGGTAAAAAAAACATGCAAATGAGGTGATTTTGAAATCCATGAAGCTGGTCGGACTCTGTGCAGGAACAGTGTCACAGCAGAAATGTATTCAGTTAGTAATTGAATACATTTTTGCATCTGAACAAACGGAGGTAGGGCAGCTCGTGGAAAGCATGTATTACAGTTTAACACACATGCCAATGGCCAAACATAAGTCCATTGGCATTAATAACAGTTTTTTTTTTTTTTATAAAATTAAATTTTTTTTTGCAGATCATGGCCATTTAAGCTTAGGGCAGAGGTGCGCAAATGGGATCATGTTGAAAATAAATTAAAAAAAATGAAAAAAGTCAATTTTAAGATAATTCTGCATTTTGCCATTATAGTCAATGGCATACAGAATGTAAACAATACCAGCACTGTTTACATTTGAGCACTGAGTACATGCAGTGCACCTCAGTGCTTAAATAGGAAGGAACTGGGAAGGGGAAACAGCAGTGGGAAGGCAATCAAGGAGAACTAGCATAGCTGGCAGGTGGAATGTATCAGAATCAGCCAATTACACATGCAGCAGCCCAACACACTAACATAAACTATGCAAACACCCTACAGGCTGTTTTTTCCCACAAACTGTACACCACTGGAGTACACAGATGGGGGATTTTTAACTGGCAAAACTAACTAAAAATGCTAAAGGCTTCTGCTGCTTTACTCCATCAGTATGTGCCAGAGACTGAGGGTGGTGAGGAGGAAAATGCTGACAACCGACCCACAGTGAGGAGGAGGAGGAGAAGAAGAGTGTACAGACCCAGGGTAACCTACCAGGGTCTACATGAGCTAGAGAGAGTAGAGCACTATAGGGTGGACAGAAACATTCTACAGCAAATCATTGAGTTCCAGATACAATGGCAGGTGAAGTCTCTTTGGTCCCAGCATCAACATCTGTTATTTCAGATTACAATTTTGGGATTTGTGAGAAGAGAAATTGCTTGGTGGAGACATCAAGTATCGATAAAACCAGCCCCCCCCCTTTCACCTTTCCTGCTGCATTCACCACAGGCTGCTAGGAAATTGCTTGCGGAGTAGTTTTAAGGAGGATAAAAGTGCAAGGTATCTGGGACAACAAAGACAGATGCAAACACACAAACAGAAAAGAGATGCCTGCCCTTATCAAGGCACTCCACTCTGTGAATCACCTATGGTCCCCATGCCTTACACACAGAACTAATAGAGGGGAACCTATCACAGTGGATACCAAGGTATGCTAGGCTTAAGAATACTAGCCACAGGTACCATCTAAAGACCAACTGGGGATATCATGGGGGTCTCACAGGCATCAGCATCCAGGGTATTCCACCAGTTCCTGGATGCCAAGACACAACATGCCAATGAGCACATATATTTCCCCACCGCCTGTGAGGTGCTGACCACATGTATGCCTGTCTTCCACCATATAGCAGAATAGCCTGAGGTAGATGGTGTATAGACTGCGCACACATCCACATTAAAGCACCACCTGGTGAGTGGGGCAGGGTCTACATAAACCACAACGGCTTCTCCTCCATCAACTGCCAGGTCGTGTGTGATGCCCAGGGTATTATCATGAATGTGTGTGCTGGCTGCCCTGGAAGCTATCACAATTCCCACATCAGGCATTGCTCACAGCTGTATCAGGTATTTGCCAGGGGGGACATATCATATGGCCATCTAGTGGGTGATGCTGGCTATGCACTGGAGCCATGGCTGATGACACCCATCAGAAATGCACACACACCTGAACAAGAACACCATAATGAGGCACACGCACAAACCAGGATCATTATAGAGCATCTACTTAGGATGCTCAAGTCATGGTTTCACTGCCTTGACATATCTGGTGGAGCCCTGCAGTACTCTCCAACTACATATACACAAATGTTCATAGTATGTGCCATGCTACACAATATGATCCTGAGGAAACAGCTGCAGCAGGAACAGCATGGGGAAGCACCACACAGCCCCTCACCATTGCCAAGGCCAGCACAGGCACAGAGGGACTCAGAGTAGGAACATCCTTAGCCTGCTCCTGTAGGCAGAAGGAGGTGCACACGGTATGCCCAGGCCTTTGCAAAGAGGCAATGCATAGCACACACACTGACACTGTAGGAACCCAGGGACTGATGCCTCTCTCTGACTCGCACATACAGTAAAAGGGATGCCAAACATGACACTACCTGAGCTTTATCATGTACAGAGAGTGTACTATATGCGTCCAGCATAGTCAACCCTCCAGCATTGTCCTCAATACTGGCCCAGCAACAAGGTAAGTCACTCTTCCTATCAATTACTGAATGGAGTAGTATGTTCTCATACTTGTATGTATGATATGGATGCAAGCATGCAAGGGAATTGGGTGGCTGAATGGGATAGCAGCAGACAGCTATATGGGACAGCAGGAAATCCATAACAAATACTGGTGTCAACATACTAGGCAGCACTACACAAGGTGACAACCCCCACTGCAGTACATGTGATGGCCCAAAGAACTGTGGGTGCCAATAGCTCACACACATGGATGTCAATGAGGATCACATATCCACCACCAGCCTCAACCAGCAGGACAGGTGTAGATGACCATGAGGAAAGGCTGGGCTAAGGCCCTGAAATGATGACAATGGTGAACAGCCCCCACCAGACCTACACAGACATACTACAACAGGACTGGCAGTTGCATTTCAGTTTTGAAGAGTAAGAAGTCTGAAACTGAAATATATGCCGTTAAGATCTAACATGTATACTCTACTGATATGGCTCCTGTCTCCATGATAGGTCACAGTACAATATGAAATGGAAGCCAACATATTAACTGAAATACCAGTACAGTCATTTCAAATGTTAAAGTCTGCAGGTGTGCACCCCCCCCCACACACACACACACAATCCCATGTAGAAATGCAGTAAAAGATGGCATGCAGCACTCTCAGATGGTCTACAGTCTTCTGAAAAAGGCCCATGCCTCACCCAGAGTACCAATATATGGAATGTCAGGGGGTCACAACTAGCAACCTAACACAGTAAACAGAAAACAAATGCAAAGTCATGTTGACAAATGCCAGTAGCACGCCTCCCCATGTCCTACTGCAAGGACTGTGGATCAGACCATAAATACTACCAGAATAAAGGCCCAGATATAAGGATACCTCTGAGATATTGCCTACATAATATTAGGTGGAGGAGAGAATAACAGAGGGGGCTGTAAAAGCATGGATGTCATGAAGTGTGTGAAGTCTGAAACTCTAATGTCTGCTCATACTACTCCCAACTGCAAACCCATGAATGAATAGCCACAAAACAACTTGTAAACCACAATGTGAAGGTAAACTGACCAGATCTAAGAGTCCTGCCTCTGGATAACCTGGGTGTATCTGTACACCTGAGAGGTATAGCCCCAGCAGTATATGGCCATTCCATGAAGTTGAGAAAAGCACAAGGAGGGGAACCCCAGCCAGTACACCAACAAGGTGCTGGACCATTTATACAGAACCAGCAGTCTATTGTCTGTAGTTACCCCTCCACAAGGGTAGGTGTGTGCCAGAATGTGTAGTCTATATGCCTCAGATTATTGGTCTCAGCTTCATTCATCTTGTATTTCCCAGTAAATAATTGGGAGCAAAGACTGATAACTGTCAGTAGTTGATGACATGACACATCACAGTGTAAAACAGTACATATATCAGAATATCTATGCTACAACCAAACATGTCACACAAGCAGCACAGACAGCAATAGTTACAGTACCCCATGTATGTTAAGCCCATTGTGTCTCCATATTGGCAACCTAGCTACAGATATCCTGCAGAAACAGTTTGCTAGGTGTAGTTGTAGCACACAAAACCCTGAACTGGAGTCCAACCCTCCCTGGAATAGATGCACCGACTCAATAAAGAAGGTTATACTGGGCATGCTCCTACACTTAAAGAAATGAAGCCCATGTCTCACAACACAGTGGATTACAGTTATCGGTTATTCGCAGCTGTCTGTGCACACACACCAAATTGCACACCATTGATACTTCACACATACACATTGGATAGGAATACACACACATATCTAAGGCCAACATAATATGTCAAACATACACACACAGAGATGTGGGGAAGAGAAAGATAAAAAGCGACAGAGAGAATCTCATTATGAGGCCTGTCCCACCCACTACACTTCCCATTGGCCTATATCACATGATGTGCTGATGTAATTCACTGTAGAAATACCTTTTGTTAGCCCTCAGCCATATAATGTCAGTGGTACTTGTGATAACTGTATAACACTACAGTACAAATAGGTATCCATGTAGCAGTTGTAATTTCAGTCCTGTCAAATGCAAAATTGTGTGTGAGTGTGTGTATGCATTTCTAGATGAATGTAGTTGAGGCCATTCACACTCACTAAACCTCCCTTACCCCTCCTTTAGCACTGCTACTGATGTCACTCACCTTCAAAGATACCTTTGGACAGCCCTCCACCATATAACCTCTGTGGTGCTTGCGATAACTGCATGATACTACAGTGTAGCAAACTAGTTAGGTAGGAATTCCAATCCTGATCTTAGAAACTGTGTAAATGTGAGTGTGTGTGTGTGTGTGTGTGTGTGTGTGTGTGTGTGTGTGTGTGTGTGTGTGTGTGTGTGTGTGTATCCTTGTAAAAACCTGATTTTGAGGACATTCACACTTTCAACACTTCCCTTACCCCTCCTTTAGCACTGCTGCTGATGTCACTCACCTTCAAAAATAACTTTGGACAGGTCTCCAACATATAAGCTCTGTGGCGTGTGCAATAATTGCATCATACTGTAGTGTAGCAAACTAGTTAGGGAGGAGTTCCGATCCTGGCAACTGTGTAAATGTGAGTGGTTGTGTGAGAGAGTGTCTGCATCCTTGTAGAGACCTGATTTTGTGGGCATTCACACTTACAATGCTTCCCTTACCCCTCCTTTAGCACTGCTGCTGATGTCATTCACCTTCAAAAACACCTTTTCCCAGCTCTGCAACATGTAAGCTCCATGGTGCATGTGATAAATGCAGAAGAATGTTGTAGCAATAACTACATAGATATGGGTTTGAATCTCATCCCTGACAGGTGTTTCTTTGTGTACATATGTATGTCAGTGCATCAAAGATTTTGGCCCCATTTACACCAAGTACACATCTCAGTGCCTGACTTTAGCAGTCCCACAGATATCATCCACCTTAGAAATACCTGTTGGCAACCCTAAGCCATGTAAGGTCAGTGGTGCATGTGGTAAATGCATAACCATAATGGTCTGAAACAATAGTTAGATAGAGGTTTGAACCTCACCCCTGACAAATGTAAATGTGTGTGTAGGTTAAAATATTTTTTTGGAATCTCTCACCCACTACATCACCAAATGCCAGTATTTACAAGGGCTGGTGATGTTCCTCACCTTAGAAGTACCTTGAGACAACATCCATCCAATAAGCACCATGGTGCACGCGATAAATGCGGTATACTGTAGTAGCAATACATAGCTATGTAGGGTTTTGAAACTCAGTACTGGCAAGTATGTGCATGTGTTATTAGTATTTTGTGTGGGTGCAGGTGTCATTGTGTAATAACAGGATCCTAAATTATTGTGTTGAGGACCTAGTATATGTCACAATGTTCACATTACAAGGCCAACAGTTGTGAAATACTGTAGATGATGGTGTACACAATCCACAATCCTAAATGTCCAGTGCCATGTGCAATGACTACATGACAGTATGGATTAGTGAATAATATAGGCAATCCTTCTATTACTCAGAGACCACCCTCCACACACGTATCATACACAGACACACTTGGCTAGGCAACAACCACTATATTGGTAGTTCCCCTGCATATTGCCTCACAGATAGTACCCCCAGTGTGATGGCAGTGGACTACATGCCTTTTGACCACAACAGTGCCACTGACATCAGAAAGTACTTTAATGTGTTACATCTCCTGACTGTGTGTTATCCAGCAAGTAAAAGGATGTGGCACCCTGTTCCATCCCCTCAGTAGCCCAATCAATGTGTACAGTGGCCCTTTTGCCATGTTCCCCACTGGATGCCTGCAACAACTGTAGAGTCTGCAAATGAACCCCACAAAGGGAATAACATACCTTATACACCATGCCCTGTATGGATAGATGCCACTAACCCCAATGAATACCTGTATCATGCTATCAATGTAGGTGCAATCATTACCTCAGTTACATAGCCAGGTCTCACCAAATGAGGTCAGGAATGCTACATCAGAAGGTACCAATCTGGCCACACAGCATGCCCCAGAAACCTCAAGCACACATCAAAGAACATGCATGTGGGACATGTGCACAACCCAGACACTGTCCATGTTATGGAATATTGATCACATACATGGGAAGCTGTGCACATCACTGGCCACCTACAGTAGAAACCTGGATAAGTGGATGGGGAATACAATGCCCACCCTTGGGCACCACTCCATTGACTATACCTCTGAGCCACACTGGGGACTATTGTCATGGGGCCTTGATGCCAGGGTATTTCCTTGGGCTAGTGGGCTAGCCTTGTAGAGCCTTCAGGCCCATTCACCTACTACACACCTATGAATCAATGAACCTATGGATCTCAGTACTGGCAAAAGTGCATGTGCGTGTGTGTGTGTGTGTGTGTGTGTGTGTGTGTGTGTGTGTGTGTGTGTGTGTGTGTGTGTGTGTGTGTGTGTGTGTGTGTGTGTGTGTGTGTGTGTGTGTGTGTGTGTGTGTGTGCACGCATGTAATGTGAATAGTAATCCCAGTGTGTTTGGTTGATGAATATCCCCTGTGGCTGTGGTTATTAACAATCAGAGATCTGTCCAAACCACAACACGTACCATTCTCCATTCTACAACAGATGTTGTACATCATCATGTACCTATGTACAACCCTCAGCCCTATAATCTGTGAGGCATATGCAATCACTGTGTTACAGACCGGGGATTACTGTGCACATACTGTACCCTGCCTATGACATGGTGGACATGTCACCACACTGCCAAACCCTGTGGCCTTGCTTCAGGGTCACATCCTGATGACACACAGATGCCTAGAACAGAAATGGGATACAACATGTGAGAACACATTCACTCAGCACTTCACTTGTGAGGGAAGAGAGGTGTAAAGCTGGCACTGAATGTGTTGCCAAGACTGTGGCCAAAATCTGTTGTCTCAGAATATGTATTAGCTTGGTGCAGTAACTCGCAGCACTTGTGTTTAATGCTGTGGAGGTTGTTGATGTAACTATCAAAGGCAGTTGTGACCATTGTCAGTGACTGCTGCATCTCTGCTGCCATAGATGCCTGCCGGCAATTCCATGAGAGATCCAAAATTGTGTTTGAGGCTAATAAGGGAGTTCAACAGTCACAGGACACCATCTTTCCCTGCTACAGTGTCCTCCTTCTGATGTACATTTTAGTAATGGCAGGGGACCATCACATTTTCTCCCAGTGTTTGTAGGACAGTGTCTGGGTTTTGTTGGCTCTGGCTAGTACCATGCATTCATGTACCTGTTTGTACAGTGCCTATGTGTATGATTCCACAGTCATGCAGCTACATCCCATTGCCATGGGTGCAGTGAAGACATCAACCCCTGTTTTCATGGCTGCAAAGTCAGCTTTGGAGAGGTTTTCCCAGGTGGTTATCTTTGTGGGGGGTGTGGCTAACATGTTGAGTTCCATGCTGATTACAGCCTGTGTGAATCTCATCATGCAGGGATTGACATCTGGGGATGAGCAACAGTCCCATATTTAAGTGGTCAACTCAGGTCAAGGTTGTTGCATCGTCTGCCAGGGGGTCAGTATGAGCTGGTCTAGGGGAATGGAAATGATGAATCCCAGAAGTGTTGGGCCACTGTACCGGTGCTTGGCTACATTCCCCAGGTGATGGATGGGTAGTCGAAGACTTAGGTTCATAGGTTCATAGGTAGGTACTAGGCTATTGGTCCTAGGGCCTATACAAGCCTAGCCAAAAAAAATTACTATGTCACTGTTGCATTGGATCATCATAGATGGCAGGGTGTTGAGGAATGGCATTGACAGTTTAGGGACATAGATGTGGACCCATTGCAGGCTATGGTCTGGATTGCACTATTACCCCAAGTCAGTTGTACCAGAAGTATCCACAATGCATTATGATGGGATACTAATCTGGAGGTGTTTCTATCCATAATGAATATGGAGACACCACCACCTGTGGAGGTGTAGTATGGTCCAGTTTGTGGGCTGACAGCTGTGGAATGCATCATAGCCTGATACTGCAGGTCTGCTCTCTGCTGCTGTGAACCACCTCTCCATTACAGCAGAAATGTGTCCTGCACTGCAATGACTGCTATGATTGACTGCAAACTGAACGTTAGTTGTCCACTGTTGAGTAGCATGACCCTCGGATTGCGTACGTGTAGCTCTTATGGTGGTAATAACATTAGGAACACTGCCTAATAAGGCACCATAGGGGTGGCAAAACACTTAGCCAGTACCTGGCAACCCAGCGGTGACAGATGTAGGACATCCATGGTGAGTCATTGGGTTCTGTCAATCATGCCTTCCCAAGCAGAGAGGTTCTGGATCCCATGAGAATGACCTGTAACACGTAAGAAAATGTTGCAGTCAACCATCTGTTGATAGTACCACAACATAATTCTAGGTAACAGCGGTACATTCCCCAGGGCTACTGTCACACCTGCCTGGACGACATAATCAGAGAGTTCAACCATGTCTCCTGTCATGTAGTCCAGGGAGGTGTGTCCCAAGTCATTCACACCCACATGGATATGGTGGGATACCTGTAGTTGTTGTGGAGTGACATGACTGGCTGTGTCATGTGTTATATGTTGGCATGTTATTGATATTTGGCTGTTACTTGCTCCATATTCAACTTAGTGAGTGGGATGTGTGTGCCTCAGTATTGAGTTAACCATGATCACTGTATGCGCAAGGTATAGGTTGGGGGCACACTGGTAGGTTAAATACATGCCCCTTGGCATGTACAATGTCATGGTGTCTGAGTGGTTGTCTGCCTTGCTGGTCTGTGCTGTTTGGGTAGATGTCCAGTGAGTGCCTCTGGGAAGGTGGGTGTGTGGCTTTTCACTGTATGTCATAGCTGTCAAAGTGGGTGTCATGATGAGCTATGTATTCCACATGGTGTGGTGCAGGTGTTGATCTTATGCCCTTGACCTGTTAGTCCAGTCTATGCTGGAGAGTGCATATGTCCACATTGGGTGATATATGGGTAACCCTCACAGGTCTGAGTGTATGGACTTTAGAGGGAAGGTTGCCTGTGTATATATGGCAGTTGCAACAGTGCCCCAGAATGGACAAGTGCACCAGGTTAATGGGTGAAAGCACAGATAACTGCCCTTCAAACGTTCCAGGTGGGTGGACATAACCAGTACATACTGGAGCAATATCCATGATGAACGAGTACTGCTGATTGCTCACAGGTGTGCCACACTTCTTGATACAATAACCTGGTGAAGTGCCAAGCCATAATGCTAGTTGAAGTGCAAGACAGAAAGAACTAACTTGATGTACGTGTCGTACAGAAGGCAGACTGTCTGCCACTTGTAATGCTTTACCACAGCTGCGTAGTTATCAGCAGCTTTGTCCATATGAAATTTCAGTAAGCTCTGTAGAGCATGCAATAACTGCGTAATACTATAGTAGACATACCTAAACAGGTAGGAGTTCTAATCCTAGTTCTGGCAAGTGTGTGTATGCATGAGTGTGTGAATCATGTACTGTCTGGCTCATGCCATTTTTGACCTGTGTACTACCCTTTACACTTCCCTTCCCTTCAATTTAGTAGACCTGTTAATGTCATCCACTTTAGAAGTACCTTTCGGAGAGATGGAAATATATAAGCTCTATGGTGCATCTGATAATTGCGTAGCACTGTTGTAAGAATACCTAGATAGGCAGGAGCTCTAATCCCAGTACTGACAAGTGTATGTATGAATCATGTGCTGTCTGGTTCATACAATTTTTGAGCTGTGTACTACACTTTACACTGCCCTTCACTCCATTTTAGTAGACCTGCTGATGTCATCCACCTTAGAAGTATCTTTGGAAGAGGCAGAAATGTATAATCTCTGTGGCATATCGGATAAGTGCATAGCACTGTAGTAGCAATACCTAAATAGGCAGGAGTTCTAATCCCAATACTGGCAAGTATGTGTGTGTGAATTATGTACTACCTGGCTCATACCATCTTTGACCTGTGTACTAACCTTTACACTTCCCTTCACTCCAGTTTAGTAGACCTGTTAATGTCATCCACCTTAGAAGTACCTTTGGAAGAGGTAAACACATATAAGCTCTGTGGCACATCTGATAACTGTGTAGTACTATAGTAGGAATACCTATATATGCAGGAATTCTAATGCTGGCAACTCTTTGCGTGTGTTTGAGGATCATATCTGGTGTGGCTTATACCATTTTGATCTGTATACCATACACTGCTGATGACCACCTCTCGCTGCCATTACTTTATACAGTATGGTAACAGCATCTGCCTCACATGCAGCATGTTAAACCATTGTACAGTCCTCTGTGCAGATGTGTCTGGAATATCCATATGTTTGAAACCTATTCGTGGTTGGAAGTGGTCAGTGTGCCTTAACAATGCCCATGTATGTGATATTATAGCCAAAAACACCACAGTGAGTGTACTGACACATATGGCAGCATGAGGTATAATTTCTGACTGTAACATCATGCTGATATGATGTCTGCTGCCCTCACAGGTGGCCTGCCTTGTAGGTGCAATACATGAGTACAGATGCTTGGTTTTACAAGTGAACTGTACCTGTTATGAGTCACATTAAAGGCTGGAAGAGATGTGGACTGTCATATTGTGGTCCTAATTAGTATGTCACAGGAACATCTTGCATCTTAAGAGGGGTGTGTACACAATTTATATCCACCGTATAACAGTAATGTGTCACGCATGTCCTTACCTTAGGCCGTTTGTCCAGCACAATTTGCTGGCCTCTGTCCAGATGTCTTGGCACTGACAAGTTGTGAGGTATGCTACAGGAATGTTGAATTCACATCAGATAGGTCCCAGTGGCGACCACTGTGATGCCATACAGTTAACCGTGGCACAAGTGAACATGCACAACAAGTAATACAGCTATTACATAAAGCAATATAGCTATTACTGATGGTTTTGTGCATGGTAAATTGCATGCAATTCACATGCCTGGGCTATTGCCAGGCAACAACAGAAGAATGTAATACTCACCAGCTTCAGGATGCTGTCCCATATGCAGACCAGAGGGTTTTAGATAATTGTGAGAGGGAGTTATTGTCAGCAGATGCACATGTGGCCTTGGTATAAGATGGATGCAGCATGTCTGCACATCCACAGCACTAACCACAATAATACACAATGTTCTGTCCTCACCATAGATGTGCACCTCTGTGCATTAGAAAACCTCATCCACAACTGCAATCGGACCTGACACATGCATGTAGATACAATACAGATACATGCATGTCTGATACATTAGTGTACTAATACCCACTGGGCCCTTACCTGCATGCTCCTCATCCAGTGCATGTGTGCAACCCACCTCCACAATGCTTCCTTAGCATCATGGCATGTGCATCTGACATGTGGCCCAAGTGTGGTGAGGAGCTCCTCGATGGGTGTCAGTGGGGGCTGGATGGCTGGGCCCCATCTGCGGTTAGCCGGTCCCTAGCTACAGAAGCAGCCTATTGATGGGTAAGGCATTTGAAGTCTGTAGCCCAATGCTGCACATGTTTCACATGGCAGCCCCCTCCCACGAATCTTCTGCTCTCCATCCACATGACAGGGCTTAATGTCCAATCAAATATTGAGTGATGATGTCTGTTTCCCCAACAGAGAATTCTGGTAGGTGAGCACTCTGCATATTACCTGGAAGACATAAACAGGAAAAGGTCACAGGCCCTCATACAGTTGTCAAAATGCACATCAACAGTGGATATTACTTGCAAATAATCCAGACTACACCGGTGCCCTCCAAGCTATCATGGCTATAGCAGCTTGTATTACACAACTGTCCCTGAGCTATCTTATCCCCCCCCCCAGTGTTAGCCATTTGATTGCATAATCCTCTGTCCTCCATTCATTTCTGTGTAGAGGGTTGACAGTGGTCATCTTCCATGTGGATGGTGTGTTTATGGTAGCAGGTCTGTGTTTGACTGTGGTGTATGATGGAGCTCTAACCACATGCCTAAGTTCATGTAGGAGGGAGATACTTATGTTATTATGCCCCATGGAGATATGCTGTTGTTGCCATCAGTAGGCGATATGTACATGCTCGCCATTGCTGAGGGGAGGAGTGTGTTGATGTGCATATCTCCATGTACAACTGGGGTGGACTGGGTGGCGATGTTCCCACCTAACATGTGGGATGCAGGTTGCCTATATTCATGACATGTGTGTATGAGATGTTCTTTACCCCCAGTATAGGGTGAATTGTGTTGTTTCATCTGAGACTTACAACATATGTGGAGACACAGTTGCAATTGTCTTTGGTGGTGTGGATATGTCTGATTCATAGTCATAGTCAGCCTTACAGAAAGTCACCTGTAAACTGACATACTTGCTCAGATGTAGGAAGACTTGCTTCAAAGTTGTTGCCTGCACTTATGTGTCCCTGCACAGCCAATGTAGCAACCTATTATGTGGTCTGTGTATTGCTGCTGTCCACCAAAGGGGATTACTCTACCTTGGTGGAGGCTGGATATACAAGTCAGGTACTGCTGTGTCCATATAGCTACAGTAGATTTAAAGGGTACACACCCCTGGTACACTGTCTGGTATTTCTGCAATTGGAACAGGACATCACAAAAACTCATTTCATTACAAATCCCACCTGTAGTGTGACCTATAGCCTGTACAATTCAATCAAAAACAACAATCGGGTCTATGAAAACATATGGAAATAATACTCAGTACAATAAGCCATTTGAATGAGTATGCACACCCTTAAACTGATATGTTGTGTATGCATCTCTTGAAATGGTTACAGCATTCATCCGTCCTGGTCTGGACTCTAACATCATGGCACATCTTCACTTGGCAATAGTTGGTTACCTTCCAAGAAACACCTTTGATTGTATTTCAATGGAATTGTACAGGTTAGGGGTCAAATAAAGATGAGAAACATTATGAAATGATCTTCTGTGGTCTGATTGTCATACAGCATACATACCTGGCATTCTAACAGGGGTGTGTAAACTTGTGATATCCACTGTATATAGGTGTGGATATAGCTGGTAGTGGTAGGCATGGACAGAGGGTCATATCATAGGTGGACACTTCTCTGATTGATAGCTGAATATCACAATTACTCTAGTACCCATATCAGTGTCAGGGCAATGCAACAACCAGTAACTGTACACATTTCTGTCTGTTGTATGCACTGACACTGATATTACACACATGTGCAACATGCATAACCATGTACCTGAATGCTTGAAATGCATGTAATTTTGTTTTGTGGCTTCCAGCTGAACATAAACATACATACATGTACTCAGGGGATACCTGTTATAAATTTCTGTTGTATGTTACTATGGCACACTGTAGTTACAGTCTTGCCGCTCAATCATACTTCTCAACCTGTTACAGCAGTACGTCTGGACAATGGCACACAAAAATGGGTGTCAAAGGGCACATCAGTAGTGATACTGTATTAATATAGCTGCACCATACATTAGTATGTTGATTGGACAGTAGGGTTTGACATCACTGTGATAACCTGGAAGATGTCCAACAATCATAAGTAGGCTGTTATGTTACAATGCCATTGCTCACAGACATGCCAATGATTTGGCTGACATAACACAGGTATATGTATATGTGAGTACAGATAGTCACAAATGTGCTAATTGTCCAGCAGAACACTGTACAGTTGAATATGATTAAGTCACTATATCACATGCAGTTCAACACACATGTCTGCAACAGTACTCTACACAACATACATTTGATATGCTAATAGCTGCGTACACCCACGCAGGCCCACTTGCATCTACTTATTCTGAGTTACATATGTTTACAGGCACGTCTTTAGGATTACATGTGCCTTATGCCTTATGACAGTACCATTTTGATGGAATCCAGTTAACAGACCCATGCGAACGCGGTCACCTTTACATGTATAAATATTGGCTTTCCAGCACAGAGGCATTCATTACACAATTAATATGTGCTATAGTCGTACTTGAACCGGGAATGCCTTTACGTTGGGCGGATGCTGTAACCACTAAACTATTGGTGTTCTGGCTCATTTATATGTATACCCATGGTTCATAGCTACTCTGACATACGCCTCATGACTTCCCTTACACAGCAGGCATCCATTCTCCTGCTGGGAAAACCGCAGTACTACAATTAGGACATTCCCTGTTTCCTACTGCTCTGGACCTGTGCTGCAAGTCTACTCACTCCAAGGATATTCATAACTCCTACGCTTATAGTCCTCACACATACGCATGCTTGATTGTCAGCGTGTTCATGTGCTGGTTTGGGTTTAGGCTCGGACTAGTGGTGACTAGCAATGCCCTGGCACTGTTCAAAGATCAGACGTAGCACATGTACAGAGTTAGTCCAGAGTTTAACATTCTACCTGTGTTTACAGATGCAGGTGTTTGGGCACCTCTGACCACATTATTGGGTCGGCGCTACATAATTTAGGGCGGGGAGTGGTTCCACTACATAATGCAGGTTGGGGGGTGGTTTCCCTTCCCATTTGACTATTTCATTCATTTATACATACAATGAATATTATTCTGGACATCTGTTATGAATTCTGACCATTGGTATCATTGACATTGTCATATGTACAGGTTGTGCTGTATTCTGGTGACTAGGGTTGGCACCTTTTCAAATGGCCAAGATGGGACATTTTCAGAACACACATCAGATTTTACAAGCCGACACATACCCACGGTCAGTACAACAGATAGAACTTTACTTATTTGCCTACATAAAAGCCTATTGTTGTAGCGGTTTAGTTGCTTATTCTGTTTCTTGTAACATTTAGGTATTGTAGATACTGCAATAATTATTTTCTGCTACTATTACATAACATATGGGACATAATTATGTCCTACAATCCCAGGACATTTGCCATTTGAAATGTCTTTTGTCAGGACACAACTGTCCAACGATGGACTGTCCCTCGCAAAGCGGGACAGATGATAACCCTACTGCAGACAGAAGATTGTTTGGGCCAACACATAGCCACGGTCAGTGCAGGTTTAGAACATTCATTTGTTTCCTAGCTGTGAGCCTTATACCTTTGGCACTTTTGTTGTTTGCCTGTTTCTTGTACGAATTACATTTATTCTATCCTGACGTGACTGCTTTAGGCAACTGTTACATGCAGTATGGTGCATAGTTATTTCCTACGGTCACAAGACATTTGGCATTGTAACATTGTTGGTCAGGTCACACCTACACACACATTAATTGTCCCTCACACAGTGGATCAGGGGTATCCTGTTTAAGTTAGTGCCTTCATCACCCTTATACCATGTGCCACTATGCGAATGTGTGCAATATATTCTCTCACTTATTCATGTTGGGACACGTTCGTCACGGGCAGGTGTTTGATCCTGGGTAGTAAGTTATGCATGACCATTTAGGGCTGGGCAGTGTCGTGCACCACTAATGCACATTCCAACTTGTGTCCAGATATCTACAGGACTGGACTTTGTGTCTTCCATTCTAATGTTTACACAGGTTACTTATCCCATGAGGGATATCCCAAAAATTGAACAAGACCAAAACAAGATGAATACTGACCATTCTTCTGGCGTTATGAAAATGTGCTGTGGGTTTTACATGCAAGGGATACATAGTGTGCAATCCTGCAACTACCTAGGGTGACACTACCTTCTACATATGCGTAGTGGTCACTATGTGTAGATGTGGCTGCACCAAACCAGTAGGCCAAGTATGGCTGGATTTGGTGGACGTTCAGGTAAGGGAGCAGGTTGTGTGATGTGGAGGGGATGCTGGGTAGTCCATTATGCATCCAGGTGTGTTGCATTTGTTATGGCCAGTTCCGTCAGGACCAATCTGTGGGTATGTGCCGGTGACATGTCTATACATTTGTATCACACATTTCAATATTCATATGTCTGTGGGATTGTGTTCTACAGTATGGCCTGTCTGGTTGTATTGCAGCTGTTTATACATGTTTTTGTGTTTCTTTCAGCTTCACCCGCTGCTCCCTCATACACCTCTGGTTCACCTATTCTGCATACGACACAGTATCGCCTTGGAGGATTGTACCATTACCCATCCCCCCACACACACATATTCCTCACACCCCATCCATCACTGCTTTGGCTGTTGGCCCATGACACGGCCAGAGTAACACATTGAATACCCTACATATGTCAGGTACCTGTATGGTTGTGTGGACTACCCTGTCATGTTTGCTTTCCACATGCTATACCTCACGCACATAGGTACACGCCCATACTTAACTTTCATTACATGGTTGGTATACCTGGGTACTACCCGTTCAACTGTGACACATCCTGACAAGTTTGGCTTGTACCGCTGATTTGCGGATTTTGGCAGACTGTTCTAATCATTGGTAGGATGCCACCTTTTCCTATGTCCAGGATGGGATATATTCCATACACATATCCAACTGTACTGGACAGCACGTACCCACAGTCGACGGTACGGATAATACTGTTACATTCAGCCTACATGTTTCCTTATTGTTGTAGCTGTTTATATGCTCCTTCTGTTTCGTTTACATGCTTATTCTATTTCCTGTCACATTTGGTATGTGAAATACGGACATACCTTTTGTATGTGACTATTACATGCCTTGTGGGATATGATTCGGACATATGGTCGCTAGATATGTACATTTATTGTGTATTTTGTTATGGACACATCTGCCCAGCTTTGTACCCTCCCTCACATTATGGGTCAGCTGGTGACCCTAACCATTGGGCTGGACATACCTACTGGCTGCTCGCTAACATATGATGTGTTTCACTTCCACTTGGCATAGCTATCTACACTGCGTTGGACTACGGGCACATGGTTTTCCATGTCATTTGTTCGCGGGATAGGGACCCATTATTCCCTACCGTGCATTTGTGTTTGCTTCTTCATTTTGTGTTCGCAGGAACTTTCTTGCATGCTTTGCATATGTTTCGGTATCCTCGGACACTGACAGATGTGATTACTATCTTGCAACTTGTTATATGCAAACATTTTAGGTTGCACATCGACAGCTGGCATTTCCACGCCTCCGTGCGGCACTTCAACACACCCTATGCACTCACGCTCCTTTCCTGTGCACGTGGCTGTGGCAGCAGCGTGCCTTCATTAATATGCATTTGGCGCTACTGCGCCATCTTCACACCGCACTGTCGACGCAAGCCTACCACCGGCCTTGCGCAGAGCTTCATGAATCCCGGGGATTAAGCAAGTCAATGTGAATCAAGACAGGAAAATTATCAAATAAAGGAATGAGAATGGACTCAGTGAGATTCAGTGTGTTGTTTGATGCATTTGAGTAAAGACAGTTAACATTTAAAATTAATGGGATATCAGTAAATAGATGTTTAAAATAAATAGTATCATTTTATACAAAAGTGGTACAGAATATTCTAAGATCATGGAATTTTTTGGAAAGGATTTGCAGATTAAGTATACAAATAAGGGTTCAGGATATGTATTAAATAATAAGGAGAGTGGGGGAGGGGACCTGAACAACTACAATTTTAACATTGATTGATGGTAATAAGTAATTGTAAATAAAAATGTATGTAGATTAGATGGAATAAATTCTCATAAAGACAATTAAATTAATATGGTCACATAAGATGTCCATGGCAAGTCCCAAAATGTGTCCTTTATGGGTGATTTTAAAAGCAATAAATGAGACTGTGGTTATTGTCTAATGAAAAGTTCCTTCAGTAATGTGAAGTTAGGTTGGAATGCTAAGGTGATGGGTGGTAACTGTAGCGTGCAACTACTAGTGCCTGATAATAGGCTTGATGATAACT
The DNA here is from genome assembly GCF_019279795.1 of Protopterus annectens. Lineage (NCBI taxonomy): Eukaryota > Metazoa > Chordata > Ceratodontiformes > Protopteridae > Protopterus > Protopterus annectens. Next base: position 505,958,593 of record NC_056744.1, read on the forward strand.
TTATTTAATTTGAGCTTTATGGCCATTTTTATCTTTTGGCTACATCATGGTTGTAGTCACAGACCTTACTGACTGTTTTGCTACTTGTCTGTGACCTGAATAAATGTTTAACTCATGTAAATTTATTAATCACATTTGTCTTACCTGGGAATTTCAATACAGTGATCCTGTGCTTTGAAGTACAAGGTTACAGTAAGGCTTTTTGCTATTTTCTGTATTACTTTCTTTGATTTATTATTAATACATTTAGACTTTTTGATTTATGTTGCCTCTTCACCCCAATCCATTTTTATCCCTTTTTTTTTTTTAAGGGTTCCTTCGTCTTTTTCTGTAAGTTTGAATATTTTGTATTTGGGCAATTTTGACCACTCTCTATTTTTAAATTGTAAAGAAAGGGTTGCATATATATATATATATATATATATATATATATATAGAGACATATACATACATAAAACAGGAAAAGGGGCACCTTGCTAACAAAGAAAGGAAACATTTTTTTCCTTGTTTTCTTGCTAGCCATTGGGGGAGCATCATGTTCTTTAACTGGTTGTTTTTTAGGTGCGACTTTACGATATGTGCTAATACAATGTGTGATATACTTGATTTCCACCTTGTGCTATCAGTGGTTAGGCAGATTGTTTATTTCATTGTATCAGCCCTCTATTTTATTATTAAATTTTACTTTATTTTTATAATATACTACTATACAATTAAATCAATTAACAGTGCACTGCCCGTGTATATAACAATAATAATAAAATGAAACAGTAGTTGCTGGAGAATTACTCAGTGCCTATTTTTTTTTTTTTTTTTTGGCTTTCTTGTTCCACATTATAGGTTCATATGTGAGTATTAGGCTAGCTTCCCGTGAGGGCCATTTTAAGCCTAGATAATTTCCCTCAAAGGTGAGAATCAAATGCTGTCCTTTTTATCTGTGAGTTAACCACCTTAACCATTATGCTAAACCATTATATAAACCATTATCAAGATCTATAACATTGCAATGTACATAAAGATCCAATATCATGCTGTAAGTGTTTTATTTAAACTAGCCAAGTTAATGTCAGATTCATTTTGTACTATTAGCCAAGTGTTTGCTTTGGGTGCATGAACTGTAGGGCTCTGTTCTCAGAGGGACATGATTCTTGTAAGTTAGCTGCCATTTAATTATAATGAATATTTTTATTTTCACATAATTAACTCTAGCCTTTAATTTGTTTTCAATAATTCGGAGGAAGAAGTTAATCATGTGGGTATCCATTATATATGTCTTTCTGCATTTTTTCTCAAGTGAGGCATTTCTACCTCCATTTTATTTTCTTACTAATGGCTGAAGTTCTACTCTGGGTGGCCTGCAGGACTTTGCCTAAACCAGCTTGTTCTCCTTCTGGAAGGTAGCTACCAAGGAAAAAACAAAAAACATTGGTTAAGGCCTGTGAACATCTTCAGTAAAGCTTCCCCTTCTCAAGATTCCTGTCTGCCTTTAGTCTTCACTTAAAATCTGCACTTGAGGTGGAGTCCTTGTCTAGTCATAAAGAAATTAAAACAATTCAGAAGCTTTCAGTTAAAATGTCATCTCTTTATTCAAGTATTGATGAGATCTGCATTAGACAGAGATGTTTGCAGTTTGTTTTACATTATTGAAACAATGGGGGGGGCCGGAGCTGGGACATTCTTTCTGGTTGGTAGGCTCAGGAGGTGGGAATGGAGATATTTCTACTTAGACCAATGGGGTATATGATGGGAGTGGGCCTATAGTTGTTGAAAGTCCAGATAAACCCACACCGCACACCCACACTCCCACACCCAAAAGGTCCAATTACAAGCTCATCAGCCCCACCCACACAATTCTTCCCCCACACTCCCCTCAGCTACCTTCCACTTTAGAATTAGCTTGACTGGGGGTGGAACCTAGTTTGCTTACAGCATCTTTTTAAAGCTCCATAAAAATGTACTAGAAATTAAATAAAAAAAAAATTACCTCATCAATTAGAAACAGGAAAACTTCATAGATGAACATCTAAACTACAACCTTATCAAATTTCAAGAATTTCTGGTGAGTTTTTCCTGTCAAAATATTTTGGAGATCTTCACAACTATATGGAAATGGCTAGCTCAAAGAATCACCACACAATCTACTCTGAAGAAAGAAATCCAATTGATGTCTTCCACATTACATGAAATCTCTTGAAAATTGATAGATTCACAGACAATCTTCAAAATCTAAAGGAAAACTGTCAAAAACACACTAATGTACTTAAGTAAATATTACAAAAACATCAAAAATAAATAAACTGATATGGAAACATCTCTAACTGACATAGATGGGAGACTTAAAGAGGAGGAAAATCAGACAGAATTTTTATTACATAAAAACACCTGGCTAACCAACAAAATATATGACCTGGAGAATAGGGAGAGGAGAACCAACATAAAACTTTTTGGTCTACCAGAGAAAACAGAGGGAGAAGACATTATATCATTTTTAAACACATGGATGCCTGAAATCCTAGACCTGAAGGAGGGACTTTCATATTGAATAGATAGAGCTCAAACAGCCATTGGAAAACCACAACTTTCTTCACCTAAATCACCACCAAGATCAATTGTGGCAAAATTTCTGTCATACCAAGATAAAGATCTTATATGAAAATCAGCCTGGAGGAAGAGGCCTCTAACATATAAATCAAGCCAGATAAGATTTGATAATGACTACTCAGCAAAAGTGTTAGAACTAAGAAAAAAAACATGGCCTTTAGTGAAACTTCTTAAACAAAACAAAATAAAGGAACAACTAGTTTATCCAGCTAAAATCAGAATTTTCCATTCAAATGACTGGAGAAACTTCAACAACATTGAGGAAGCATCTTCATTTATCAAAAATAATATCATCTCCATCCCTGATGAAATGGACTGGTCTAATACAACTAATCTGAAAAGATCTCCAGAGAAAAGCTCTTGGACTGATGTGAAGAAAATGAAACAAAGAACTGAACATAAAACTACTGAATCTCTCAAAGATTCAGCTAAGATATAGAACACTGGTGTTACATCAACTTTTAAAAAATACAGTATGTATACTTTCTCTTTCATTGAATATAACATAGTGATAATCTTTTTCTTTTTTTTTCTTTCTAATTAGTCACAACATAAACCTATCTAACTTTAAATCTAAACCTGACAACAAATTCTAATGAAAACAAAAGTTTAACACTAAATCAGAATTAAATCCACTTGAAAATAGAAAGCTTAAATATCATAAGTTAGTATATTAAATAATATACAGAAAGTATATAAAACTGACTGCAGAATACTTCTTTTGTTTTTAATACATGTTTTGAATAGTACTTGATTGATCTGTTTAATGAATGGTACACAAAAAAAGATATGAGATGTTTCACTCAGAACACTTTTACAAAAATAGGTTCCCATATCTTAAAAATATATGCTAGGCCTCAGAGATTAAACACAAGAATCTCTAACTGACAACTTTTTGTCTGAAATGGAAAGTATATAAAACTGACTGCAGAATACTTCTTTTGTTTTTGATACATTTTTTGAATAGTACTTGATTGATCTGTTTAATGAATGGTACACAAAAAAGATATGAGATGTTTCACTCAGAACACTTTTACAACAATAGGTTCCCATATCTTAAAAATATATACTAGGCCTCAGAGATTAAACACAAGAATCTCTAACTGACAACTTTTTGTCTGAAATGCTCACGAGCTTTTATAACTGACATTCCCAAACTTCGCTCTGATTAAAAAAAATAGAACATAATTGTATGCAGCGATCATATAGTGTATGCTACAACACGTATGTTAAGTCAACTTGCAACAAGAACATAAGTGCAGGAAGCAATTGCATTTATGTTGCTTACATCAAAGACGTTTGTATATTCACTTGAAGTATGCCTTATAAATATGATAAATGCATTTCCTTGTATCCGGATAGGAAAAGAGACAAATTTAATAGTCAGCATTGTTTATTTCATATTTATGAGAGTCAGATATTGATGCGTAAATGTGTAGAACAGCATACTAACGTATATACACACTGCCCGCTATCTCTCATACTCCCAAAAAGGAAAATACATAAACAATAAAACTTCTGGTACCCTTTTGTTTAACACCTATCACTGAATGCTGCTGTCTATGCTGAAAATTTGTCGGCAGCTTGCATTAGATAAAAAAAAAAATGTAATTACTATGAAACCTTTGTTTTACTTTCACTAAGACTTTTTTTAAACTCATTTACGGTGGTACAAGACTTAATAACAACGGATTAATGTATCAAAGATGATTTCTGCTTGCTCTATCATTTCTTACTGCTGACAACAGAGGAAACAGACATGCATATGATTACTTTGAATGTCACAGTAGTTGAATCGAGAACTAACCCAGTATTAACACCGATACTACCAAAAGCACAGCTTTCTCTCCATCTACACCATATGTCTCTGCTTAGCTGTTCATGTTTATTTGACCCTGTAGTATACTGTTTCCCACTCTATACAACACAAGATATCTGTCTCCTTGAAAAACATTATTGTGTAGCCCATCCAGACTACATTACAAATTCAGTGTTCATATCCTTCAGAAAACACATGGGAAAAAAAAAGGGTGTTATTCTATCAAGTTTGTAAGTTTATTACAGCAGCTTAAGGACATGTCAATGGAACTAAAAGCAGATAGGAACCATTTTTTATTCTGCCGCTGTCACTTGTTATTTAGGACAGACACAATTTGTTCAGTAATGTGGGACCTGACCACAACTGTAATACAGGGTGTGAATACTTCCTAAGGTCGGATTGCGGAGTGCTTTACTTGAAAGCAGAACAGCTAAAACTAAGTAGGTTATGAAAACAATGTGGACTGAGCTAAATAACAGAATGAATACTGTAAAAAGGCTTCGCCCTGATTGATGAAGTTGATAGCAGTTAGAAACTATTTTTAATTCTGCTGCTGTCATTTATTGTTTAGGTCAGGAGAATGAGGACTGTAAAAAGGCTTTGGCCTGATTGTAGAAGCTGGCTGAAGCATTGTGAATTACACAGGAATGTTATAAACCAAGACAGGGGCTAGATAGCAGTACAAAAAAAAATACAACACTAAATGCTCGTTTATGTCATATAGGTTATAACGGAATTGATAGCAGTTAGAAACAAATTTTATTCTGCCGCTGTCACTTGATTAGGACAGGAAAATGAGGACTGTAAAAAGGCTTTGCCCTGATTGATGAAGCTGGTTGAAACATTGTAAAATACATAGGAATGTTCTTTCCTCAAATATTTTAAACCAAGACAGGGGTTAGATTACAGTACAAAAAAATGCAACACTAAATGCTCTTTTATGTCATATAGGTTATATCTTGCTGAGAAGTGACACAAAGGAAGCATTTATTAATGTCCAGCCATGGTGGCGATGATATGTAAATACTAGATATGTATAGGGACTTGACATATGTGAACTGTGTTGTAACTAACCATGGAGTCTTAGATCAGAAAAGTGCAGTGACACATGTATTGCAGTATTTACTGACCTATCCACTTGTTTGCAGTTAAATAGCATGACTGCATCAGACAAATCTCAGCATTTATTTCCAGAGTTATAAACCAGGCAGTGAATACATAGATTTATTTAACAGATTGCACTAAGATTTATTACAATGTTAAACTCTGAATAACAATATCATCTGTCTTAACAGAAATATATCTTTCTAACATCAAAATATACATAACTCATGCATTCAGTGCATAGTTTACTTGAATTTTTTATAGTATTTAACTATATAGATGCACCACTATGCTATAAATATGATATTATTTAAACTTAGAGGCAAAATTCTAATGTATTAATAATAATATAGAAAAAGTTCTAGAGGTTGTATCCAGATTTATAACAGATGCATTAAACTTAATTAATTCATATCTGTATCTAGACTATAAAAAGTACCTTCAAATAATATAGCTACCTAAATGTTAATGATTATTGTAATATTAAAAAAGTGAAAACAGTGAACCCTTATGTCAAAAATGAATTGCAAGCTATTGAATGAGTATTAACTTTGTTTCAAGAAAAGGGAATGAAAACTCAACTATAACTTAGTTTAAAAAAACAGTTGTCTAATATGAAAATCCAAATGTTGTTATATTATGTTTCTATTGAAAATTTGGCTACAAGACATAGAAGAAGGAATTTTAAGACGCGTCTTTGATTCTTTGAACACCTCACTAAAAGAATCACAGGCCTAAAGCAGATGCCCTACGCTGACCGCCTTAAAAAAACTCCAGCTATACTCTGTCGCATATCATCTACTCAGAGGCGATCTCTGCTTAACATACAAGGCCATGTCAAACCCAGAGCTGTTGGACATACTACACTTAAAGAAATCCCAATCCCTCAGAGCTACACACTCCAGGGATCTAAACCTTGTCATCACAATAAACAAAACATGCTGGAGGGATAGGTTCCTGACCCAGAGACTCCCCAGACTCTGGAATAGATTGCCCATACATGGCAAGCAGAGTGCCTCTTTGGACCTCTTCAAGAGGAATCTTGACGATTGGATGGGAGAAAGGAAATTTACCCCAGGGATCACATCAGTCGCCCTGCTAGACAGGGGTCCAGGAAAGTAAATAATGTGGGAAGAAATAGTCAGAAAATTGTTATGGCTAGGCTTGTATAGACCATAGGGCTGATAGCCTAGTACCAACCTATGAACCTATGAACCTATGAACACTGACTGAACACATCATCCATAACTTTACATAAATTTGATCAAAAGAAGATAACTCTTCCATAAAATTTAATACTGAATTTCTTACTATGCAAATAACAATGGATTGAGAGAAATGAAGTGTACTAAGAAAATAAAAATTAAAATCCAGGATATAGATTACCTTGATTATTTTAGATGAGAGTCAGTCAGTGTCATGGAATTTGAGGCTTAGACAAAGTGGCAGTTTTTCTTCATTATCAAAATTTCATTAACTGAACCAGAATGATATATAAATAAAGGTTACTGACTTACTGTGAATTTACTGAAGTTACAGTAGATTAGAAATTAACACATATTTGCAAACTAATTTGTTATAAACAATGCAATAAATTTCTAATAGAAAACGAATATTGAAAGAACTAGAGTAGTATTAGAAAGAAATGTCAAGCAGAAATTATTTATAAGTTTATAATGCATTAACTCACTTAAATATTACACTTTATTTCTTCATATTTGACTGGTTTAATTTCATCAATTTGTTAATAATTTAATGTTGTGAAGAAAGAGATTCTAGATAAATGTTACTGAATATGCTAACAAAAATGTTATATTTAACAGATAGTTATAAGCTGAAAGAAAGACCACTAAGTGATTAAATTATGTTATAATGAAGAAAGATACTAAAATAGTTGATTAATACATATACATATACTCTATATATCCCTCCCCAAAAAAAAGATCATTTACTGGAGCTCGGAAAGGGTGATTTCCAATATATTGGATGGTTGAGGTGAAGGTCAATCTAATAGAGTTGTTGCTATCTATTGGATTGGAAGTGTATATCATGTCATGGTATTTAGAAAGTTTATTAGAACAATTGCTTATTTTATTCCATTTGTCTATTCAGGAAACTTTCATGTTTTCTTTTCTTTATTGGCTTGAACAAAATATTATTTCATATACTTCCTATAAATATAATCTACACATAATGAACAAATTCAAGAAAAATGTTACACAAACTACATATAAAACATCACAAACATATCTATTATCTCAAATATTACATATAAGTAATGTATATCAATGGATCTAACCTTACTATCTTTAAACACCAATGAATTAAATAACCCAAGGAAAATATCAAACATTAAAATATATACAATTGAACAAAATACAAGTGATATTTCTTCAAGAAATACATTTCAAAATAGAAGATACCTTTAATTGGAAGCCTAATGAATACAAAAGATTAGCTCATTCCTCATATACGAAAAAGACTAGAGGATCACTTATTATATGGGAAAAATGCCTCAAATCCTTTTTAAATATGAGGATAAAGAAGGACTTTTGTCTATAGTAATAGTAAAATATAATAATAGAATCTGGACTCTAGAAAATGTTTACTGGTTCCCAGGTATAGGCATAGGAACAGTAACAAAACATATAGACTTAATTACTAGAGTATATAAGGGACAGTTGATATTAGGAGGAGATTTCAATTGTATCTTGGATAATACAGAGACTTCCAACAAAAAAAGCTTATGCATTAGTAACACAGGAAAAACTCTTAAAAAATATTGTGAAAGTCTAAATCTAATTGACACATTTAGTTACAAAGACACTAATTCATTATCATTCTCACACCAAGATTATAGATTTGGTACTCAAACCAGGATTGATAAAATATTCATATCTCAAGAATTAAACACAAAAATAACAAGTTTTTCCATAATACCATGTCCTTTCTCTGATCATATCTCATTAATTCTTAAAATACATACATATTTTAAGAGATTAGTCCTTATGTCAAGAATCCCAGCTTACATTAACAAAATTAAAATAATTTAAACCATAGCTAGATTCAGAAATACAATTCTTTTTAGACATAAACTATTCTAATGAAACTAATGTAATAAAGTTATGGGACACACTGAAAGCTTATTTGAATGGGAAAATCCTATTATGGAATAAAAATAAAATAAAAGAACGGAATTCAGAACTACATAGCATCCAAAAACAAATCACTGAACTCAATCTAAATGATTGCATAACTCCTCATAAAAATAAAAAAGCAATTGAAAACATAAACAAATAATATACTGAAATTCTAACCCATAAAACTAATATAGCATTAGAAAGATTAAATATTTACTAATTCGCTGTATCTCCCAAACATATGCATAACTTAGCAGTTAGGGTTAAAAAAAAGCTTCAGAAAGCAACATCTCAAACATCATTCATGAAAGAAAAAAAAGAAAAAAGTATCAGACATAAGTGATATATTGGATGCCTTTAAACATCGTTACACTAATCATTATAGGGAAGAATCTAACCTTAATATATCAATTGTAGAGTTAAATTCAACAAATCTAAAAATAAGCCCAGAAAAATTAATATTTAATCTTCAAAAACAAATCTCCCTAAAAGAAATTACTGAAAAAATTAAGGAAAGTAAAAATAATAAAGCACCGGGAATTGATGAAATAATTAATGAAGTGTATAAGATATTTCCAACCTCAGTAATATCTTTATTTCATAAAACATTAAATAAAATACAAACAAAAAACATAATTCCAGCTTCATGGAAATACTCCTTAATCTCACCTATCTTAAAAGAAAAAAAAGATCCTTTACAATGTAGTTTATATAGACCAATTTCAATACTCAACAATGACTACAAAATATTTATGTCAATAATAGTTACTAGAATCAGAAAAAACCTTTAACGCAAATCATAAATGAAGATCAAACTGGATTTATTTATAACAGGCATGCCCAACATAATATACAGAGAATATTAACAATTGTAGACTTCTTAAACAGAGACAGTAGGGAAGCACTAATAGCAACTTTGGACATAGAAAAAGCCTTTGACTCCCTTAGATGGGAATTTCTTTTTAAATTCTTAGAATTGTTTAATATTCCACTTAAATTTATTGCATTAATAAAAAAACATTTATAAAGATAATCTTGCATATGTCAAACTTGGACCTTTCACTTCAGAAGCTATTGAAATATCTAGAGGCACAAAACAAGGATGCCCAATGTACTCTATACTATTTGCCCTGGCAATAGAATTATTTGCAATATCAATCCATAACAATCCCAAAATAAATGGTATTGATGTATATGGACAACTTAACTCAAAAATTATGCTATTTGCTGATGATATACTACTCACACTAAATGCTTCAGAGGATTCTTTATTAGAACTAGATAAACAAGTAGATAAATTCTATTTAATCTTGGGTCTTTCTTTTAACAAGCAAAGTCAAATTATCTACTATTAAATAAAAAATAGACTCCTTATTAAACAAGCATCATATAATAGGTAAACAGATTCCATGATAAAATATTTAGGAATAATACTAAGTGACGGTTTAGAATATACACTAGCCCAAAACTATAATTATATAATAAATAATATAAAAATATTAACTACAAATTGAAATAAAATGTATTTGAAATTTGAAGACAGACTGTAAATTATAAAAATGATATTACTGCCCAAAATAAAGGGTTTATATTACATATCCCAACAGTTAAATATTCGAATCGTTAAAGATCGACCTTTAGCGATCGAACATTCGAATGTTTGAATATGTAACAAAACAATAAAAAAAATAATAAAAGGAAAGGGATTAAGCAGGGGGGCAAGCCCCCCTGCACCCCCCATACACCCCTCTACTTAAATATACCAATTCCGAGATTGCACTTCAGTGCACTACAGTGCAGAAATGGGAAATTTCCCATTTCCTACACTGTAGCGCGATCTTGGAGTTGGTATATTTAAGTAGTGGGGGGTGTGGGGCACAGCCCCCCATGTGCAGGGTGCCTTGCCCCCTGCTTACACCCTTTAGTTTTTTTCTTTTGTTTTTTTTTAATTTTTATTCATATTCGAACATTTAAATGTTCAATATCTAAAGGTTGATCTTTAGCGATTCGAACATTTATGCATTTAGATATGTAATATAGACCCAAAATAAACTACATTGCACAAGCCATACCAATGATTCCAGAAAGAAAATATTTAAAAATAATAAATAAAATTCATCTAAACTTCCTTTGGTATCCAAAAAGAAATAGGGTAGCATACTCACATCACATCAGACCATGGGAAAGAGGTGGAATCAACTTTCCAGACATAGAGACTTATATAAAAGCTTCTATTTTTAAAATTATCATTCATTGGTTTGATAGTAATTATTCCTCAATATGGAAAACTTTGCATACTATTATTTTCCTAAATGAAAATAGGATAACTAAAAATCTCATCTCAATAGAACATAATAATATGTTGTGGCATGGTTTAATGATTAATATTCAATATAATATATCAAAACCAACTAATTTAAATTATATAAATAACATATATAGTATATTTAGAAGTTTTACCTTTTCCAACTCAGACATTAAAATATGGTTAGATTTATTAATACCCTTTAGTTCTGCAAAAAACTTATTTAATAAAATTCATAAAAATACAACATTGTATAAAAGATCAAAAAGTATTAGACATTCACCAAATTCAAAATACATTTAATATACCAGACACTGATTGGTTAGTACTTCAAAGCATATTTTCATATGCACAAGATTTAAATAGAATAATAATTAGCTCTTCTTACAAGACTAGCCCTAAATTCATAAATCTTATGTCTGAAGTGATATATAACAAACTTAACTGGACAAACTTGACATCAAAATATATAACATTTTATTGATCTATAAAATCAACACTAACCTAAAATTTTGGAACTACATAACTAAAGGACTTCAAACAAATTTAACTACTGAAAGTAAAGCCAATCTCTTATATTCTATCAACTCTACATTTAATTTACAAGGATGGAAAATCTATAATTGGAGATTTATATACAGAGCATTTATCACACCAGATAAATTAGCTAAATTAACAAAAACAAAAAATACTGTCTGATTGAAATGTTTATTAAATTATAAAGCAGATTGGATTCATGTGTTATATGAATATTAAAATGTAAAAAATTGGGAAGAAATTACTAAATTCCTTCAAACTATTTTAACAGATGCATTTATTTTAACCAAATCTCTAATTTTCTTAAATGTAAATGATAATATAGAAATGAGTAAAAAGGATTTATATCTATTATGGTCCATATTGGCTGCGGTGAGAAAATGTATAACAAGAAAATGGAAGTCAATACAAGAACCCACTATTGAATAATTCTTGAAATTGTTGAAAGAAACTGTTACTTGAAATCAAAGTCAAAGAACAGAGAATTGTTCCAAGAAAATGGACTAACAATCCTTGGGAGAAAATCTTTGCTCTTACTGAGATATTAGAACTGGACTCAGACTAATCATTCATGTGCAACTTAATTGAAGTTTTTGTTTGTTCGAATAATTTTTTTTTTTATACTCTTTATATTTGTCTTATTTTTACATTATTAATTGTTCAAGCCGATTGTATATAGTGAATATAGAATGTTATAACATCTATCTACATAGGAGATTGTAATATTAATTATTATTATTATATATGAAAAAAAAGAACTAGCTTGACTATTCCCACAGCCACTCTTCTCTCCACTCTGCTACAATTTATGCAATACCATAATACTCAAACACCATTATGCCTCTAAAACCCACCTCCTTTGTGCTCCTTCCTCTTTTTTCTTTTCCTAACCTACCTTCACCTTCTTACCAGTCCTCCAAATTCTAATCACTCTCCCTACTTTCATATAACTTCTACATACCTCACATATGTAAAACACCCCACAACCACTATATCCCCTCATCTCTATTTCTTCAATAGCAACCTCCTATTCCCTTATAAACACATCTGTGTTCACTGCCTCTCATTCCCAATCCCTAACAACACTACTATAACATAACCCCCAACTCTCAAGCAGAACATTAAGCACTCTACATTCCTTTTTTTCCCCATATTCATCAACTTATTACCAACCTTCTCTCTGGTGACATTCACCCAAACCCTGGTCCCTCTCCCTCTCTTCATTTAAACCAACCCCTTCCATCTCACCCGTCATCCTGCAAATCCCTCCTTTTCGCTACATTGAATGCTCAAAGCTTATGTAACAAGATTCCAAACTTCTATGCCTGGCTCCAACATAACCACCCAGATATCCTATCCACTATTGAAACCTGGTTAAAGCCACACATAAAAGATCCTGAAATTACTCCCCCCAACTGCAATATAATTAGAAATTACAGGACCCTCAAAAAAGGTGGTGGAGTAGCTCTTCTCTGCTCCTCCTCCCTTACTTACTTCCTTTACCAAATCCATACTCCAATTCACCAATGCCAAACAAATTCTGGCCCTCCTTCAGATGAATAGCAACAATCACATATGTATAGCCATTTTTTACATTCCCCCAAGAGACAATATCCCCATTCTTGAGGATATCCTCTGCTGGCTCTCCTCTAACATTACCAATGAGACCATAATTCTTGGTGACATTAATATTAACTAGGCCGATATTCAATCTCCTACTTCTCCACACAACATAAACTTACACAACTTCTCACAACTAATAAACTCTATTACCAGGCCCTCAAAAAACTTTTCCTCCAGTACTATTCTTGACTGGATTCTTGTTTCACACCCTCAATACATGTCTGACAGCAATATCCTACCTGTCTCTCTTAGTGATCTTGTACTCTCTTTCTCTTGTCACCTTCCCTTCTCCTTAAAACTATCCCACACTTATATCTCCTCCCACTGTCTCAAAAACTTCAACCCTGAAACCTTCTTCATCTCTCTAAAACACACAAACTGGAGTCGTCTAAAAATCCTCTCCCTAGATAATGCAGTAGCCTACTTTAATACTGCATTCTTAGACCTGTTAAATATCCCTGATCCCTCCAGATCCAAAAGAATTAAAAGTAAAACTGTCCCATGGTTAAGCAAAGAAACTACAACCACTATGCATCTCTGTGACAAAGCCTGGAAAGATTGCCAGAAAAGTAAAACCCATACTACCCTGAATGAATATAAGCTACTATGCAACAAAGTAAAAAAAAAATTATTGTGTCCGACCGTAAATCCTACTTCTCCACCCTTCAAAATAACCACAAGACCAACCCCAAAAAATTCTGGAATGGCATCTCCACTCTCCTCAATCCTGGCAAAAGTGACAATCCCTACCCTGACCCAAATGTCTCAAACCTATCCTTAGCCACCCAATATAACTCCTTTTTTTATTGATTCTATAGCCAAACTAACTACTTCCTTCCCCAACAAAGCTTCACTTTCACCTCCTCCTATCACTCCCTCCCCTAACACTAAAACCTCCCAACCCCCTTCCTTCACTATCAAACCCATTCCTATCTCCACCATAAAAAACTCCTTCAGAAACTCAAACCATGCTCAAATGCCCCTGATGACCTTCCTTCCTACTTCCTCAAAATTGCTGCTGATGCCATCACCTTTCCCATCTCCATTCTAATTAACTGCTCAGTCTAAGAAAACTATGTATCCCTACTCTGGAAAAAGGCCTATATCATTTCCCTTCACAAAGGAGTTGATAACAACAACATTTCCAATTTCCGGTCAATCGCTATCTTATCCCTTATCTCAAAAGTTCTGGAAAAGTGTGTCCACCTTCAACTTCTACCCTACCTCACAGACAACCATCTACTTACCCCCACAAAACATGGTTTTAGACCTGACCACAGTACCACAACTGCTCTCCTCTCTTTCCTCGAAACCATCAGCAAAGTCCAGGATTCCATCTGTCTCCTGTCCACCCTGCTTCTGGATTTATCCAAGGCCTTTGACACTATTTCCCATAACCTTGTCCTATCTAAACTCTCTAATCTAAACCAATCCCACTCTTCTGTCTACTGGTTTTCTAGTTACCTCTCCGGCAGACAACAAGCTGTCAAATGGAAAAAAAAAACCTCCTCATTCCTTAATACACCTACAGGCATATCCCAGGGTTCCATATTAGGTCTCCTACTCTTCAACATTTTTATAAATGACTTCCAGCAAAACATTCCTAGTGCTAAACTGATTCAATAGGCAGATGACTCTATGATCATCTGCTCCACCACTTCCACCTCCACTCTCTTAAAACAAACTCAAGATGCTTTCTCTTATAGCGAACATTGGATGATAGCCAACCACCTATCACTCAACGCATCAAAAACTAAAATTATGTTATTTTCCCCTTCAAAAAGTACCATTATAGACAAGAACTCATTCTCCATTACTAGACAAAACAATACCTCTCTCGAGGTACCCTCCCATGTAAAGCTTCTAGGAGTCCTTACTGATGAACAGTTAAAATCTGATGCACGCCTACTAACCAATATAAAGAAAACTCACCAGAAACTAGGCATGCTGTACCACCATAACTGCTATTATCACTCCCACTACTAAACTTGTACTCTCTAACACCTTCCCCATTCCTTCTCCCCTATATGGCACCCCACTTCTTACCAACCTTCAATCTTCTCTAAAAACAAAGCTATCCTCCTGTTATAACAAAATTTCTAAGTTTGCTACCAGTTATAAATCCTCCTCCCACCACTGCAATGCCCTACACAAACTAAATTAGCTCGAACTTCCCAACCATCTTACTTAAATTCAACTTACTCTTTCCCATAAACTCATCTTTAATCCCTCCATCTGCTGCTCTCTTGCCTCCTCCTTCAAAATACACCTAGCCAACAGACTTCTAAGATCCAGTAACAAGAATTTGCTTGGACTGCACAAGCCTACTTGTCCTCCAGAAAACACCTGCTATCCTTTTCCCTAGCTCACCTCGAGAACTCCCTGCCACCTCTTATTCATACTACAGACAACCACTCTACCTTTAAGACCCTGCTTCGTTCCTATCTCAAAACCCTCTGGGAATGTTCCTGCTCTCATCCGACATGACTCACCTCTTTTTTCCCCATTTCTCACACTCCTTTACTTCTCTCTTCTCTTCATCATACTGAGCTTCTCTGACTATAACCACCTTCATTTTTCTCATTTACTCCTACTCTTGCTCAAATTTATTTTTGTTATTGTCCCACCCTTCTTATATTCAACAATTCACACCTCTTATCCCCCTATCCTACTTTAACTCTGCTAAGATTTAATGAAAACTGTAATGTCAACCCTGTGTTATTTCACATTGTAACAAATCTAACAGGAATATGCACCAAAGGATTTTTCTTATTTTAATTGACTTATTTATGTGTGTGTGTGTGTGTGTGTGTGTGTGTGTGTGTGTGTGTGTGTGTGTGTGTGTGTGTGTGTGTGTGTGTGTGTGTGTGTGTGTGTGTGTGTGTGTGTGTGTGTGTGTGTGTGTGTGTGTGTGTGTGTGTAATTTTACCTTTTGCTTTTCTGACTGTATTTTCACTGCAATCGTGGATTTTTTGTCATGTTGTGTAATACCATTGTTCTTCAACAGTATTACATAAATGTAAATGCATTGTCTTCATACTATATTATTGTTCATGGAGCTTTTCTCCCTGGGACTCCATTGAAAATGGGCTCTTCCTGGCCCAATGGACTATTCTGGTAAACAAACTAAAATAAAATAAAGTAAGAAAGAAAGAAAGAAAATCCCAGCAGATCCTTCCCCTTTACAATAGTGTCATATTTACTGAATAAATAGGGATGTATGACCAAGAAACACTGTAATAGAATTAAGCAAGAATCATTAAGTTAGAAAACAAAGCCTTGAATAAAACATTTCTAAACACTTTCAGTGTTGTTTTTATCATACTGGTTTCTTCAGATCCTTCCTAACTATAATATTATTCTCTTTATTACAAAAAATAGTGTTGGAAAATCATCTGGAGACAATGAATTTCCCTCAGTAAAAAACTCTTTATGAATCTTTTTCACTAGTTGGCCCTATCAGCTCTTTTGAGTATTGCTTTCTGGGCTAAGGAAAATTGAAATTGATACCTTGCTTCTTTATCCCAAGAAAGCTAGCTTGTCTTTTATGCAAAAATAGATACACAAGTATAAATTGCCCACTTCTATGAGGCTTGATTTTATTTTGTGGTTGAGACCTTTTGTTGGGGGGGGGGATATCAAACCATATTCTAAACACTGTAATTTCCCTCTAAGTGGACCAGTGACCATTATACATCTCGGTGCTGTTAAAACGGAACATGTATGACAGCCATATGAAAATAATTTAGTGTTTTTACATAAGTGGTCAAACAGATTTGCCCTTAATTCACAGTTGTGATTGTTATACCTTCTTTTATGGGGATTTGTCACAACTTAACAAGACCTTTTGTCACAACTTAACAAGACCTTTTCAGCAGGAAAACTAAGTGTTCGACTGTGTTCAAAAATTTTCCAAGAAACAGTTAACCTGTTACAGGTATATCATGCAAAAAAAGAAACCTGAACCATCCACACACTTTTACGGAGTCAGAGTGGGCATAAATGGTGTTATATAAACATACCTAAATAAGACAGAGTCTGCTCTTTAACTGGCAGAGTTACTTAGGAAGCTTACTGAATTAGTGCACATATAATATACACTAAAAAGAACATCAGGAATAGAATTAAAATAAAAGCTTAGTCATATTAAATTGTATGACCAAAAATAGATCTTCCTCTGTGTAATCTGTTCTAACCTTTAAAAACTGCAAGCAATTTAAATTAGTCCCACGGACATCCTCATCATGGGTGAATGCGAGATGGGTACCAAGGACAGTCTATGTTCACTTTAGGATTTATGTGAAAAGATCATACTCCTCTAACTCTTAACAAAATAGAAGACCCTAAAAGTCACACATTTTTAGGTCTCAACATAGATGTCCTTTCATTTTCTTCTGCTTCTTCTTCATCTCCTTCTTCTTCTTCTTCTGAAGCTGCAGCAGAATAATTTGGATAACAGTTCATCATGTATTCACTCATTTTTTTGTCATCAAAGAAAGTTGCAGTAGGTCAAGTCAAAGAACTGTTGCTAAATTCTGCCTGTAAGGCTATTGTCTCATGCCAGGTGTTCTTCAGATCATCGGTCAGATTAATGCACGATGGTCATAAAACACCACATGGTAAAGATTAATAAGAAGATGAGAGCAGACTTTCCCTATATTGGATTTTTGTGTCAGATTTTAATGAGATCTTTCTGTTAGGATGAATGAGTGTCAAATGACACTTTGCAATTGTTTGCACATGCAGCAAGAATCACAAAAAAGTCAGAGCAGGGTAGTTAAGATTAATTTACCTGTGAGCTGAGGGTGGAGCTAGAAACAAAACCTTTGATTTAAGGGGTAAAATAAAACTTTTCAAATATTTACTGGAAAAGATTCACCAGGACTCTACCACAGCTTGCTGTGAAGGAAAGGTTTGTTTTTGCTTTCTTGTATTTTACATGACTTCATTGCTCTCTATTTCTATATTGTGATTTATTTTCTTTACACTGTATTTTACTTGCATTCTGCCTTTAATTGCATATTTAAACTAGAAAAGACAGAATAGCTGTGTATCTTGTGAGTCACACAGACCGTAGAGCAGGCCAATTAAGGTTAACTACCTGTGAACTGAAGGTGGAGCTAGGAACTAAACTTTCTATTTAAGAGGTAAAATAAATCATTTCAAGGCTTTACTGGAAAATCTCACATATACTCTGCCATAGCTTGTCATGAAGGAAAGGTTAGTTTGTTTTTGCTTTCTTGTATTTTGTATTGCTGCATTGCCTTCTATTTTGTTCTATTGCCTATAACACCTCAGGGCTGATTTCTTTGTAAAGTGGAGTGCATGTTAGGCCTGCTTGTCTAGTGGTCATAACCTCAAGTCTGAAAGTGTCTCACACTGATTGTATGTTTATTTCCAGGAAGCTTCCCCTCTAAAAATTTAATAAAGAACCTCACCCAGAAAGGAGAAACCCTGTACTCAGTGCCCAAGGACACCTACCTGGGGATTGAACTACCTCACCTAAGGTCAAGACCTGAAAATTGTATTTAACCTATAAATACTGTAGTTGTGCGCTCTGGGTCCAAAGGCACCTCTAGTTCATACCCCATAGCTTTCTGACTACCTATAAATAATTAAATCCCAAAGAACAGCCCTAGCAGTTAGTATGCTAATATATAACCCAGTTTAAACTCTTGCACATATTATTTTCACTAGGTTCTCCCTCACTAATATTCTAAAACCCATACACCAGTTTAACTAAAAATCAGGTTAAGTATATAGCTCTATTTTACTTCTATTTTATTTATTTTAAATAAAATGAGCACATAATTAAGACAAAAAAGAGTCAACTTCTTGTATATAACACAAATACTTACCTTAGCCCACCACTTGTTTGAATGTATGAGCCCTGCTCCGCTTGCTCTCACTGCATTCGGGCTCACTCCGCATCCCTCCCTGCCCCCAATTCCTACCCGCCCCCAGTACCTCTACATTTATAGGTACTTAGCCACACCCCTACTACTACAACCTATCAACTCTTCCATCATTACTCTCTCCCTCCTGACCTCACTCCCTATCAGCTTTTAACTATCACTACCTTGCTTCCCTTCCTACGTATCCAATCTTCCTATGTTCTTTTATTTCACAATAGTTAACATCCTAATTGCACATTGCCATAATGTTACAATACTCCCTACTACCCACCCTCCTTGTAACCTATATCCTTACTTTATATGAAAACCAACAGCTCACCAGGTATCAGTTCCCTATAAGACACACTATGCTCCTAAATGAAAAGCTATCCAACTTCAGTTATATATTAAGCCAGGGCACCAAAAACAGGTCAAAATTTATCTTCATTCTCACTCCTACAGCGCAATAACCCCCAGCGCATCAGTACTAAATCCAAATTATATGACAAAGGGTGGGTGGGTGGCCTAATGGTAAAGGTGTTTGCCTTACAAACACAAGGTGCAGGGTTTGAGTCTCACAAGGGATAATTGGCTAGGCTTAAAATGGCTCACAAGGGCAGTTAGCTTAGTACTAATCTATGAACCTATGAACCTATGAACTTTTAAACAAATTCAAGAGACTCACTACTGAGTATAGATTAAGCCTTATACTCAGTGGAGACATACACCCTAACCCAGGCCCAACTACCCCTAACTCACCTTCTAATGGTGACTGTTATCACAAGAACATAATCAATAGACTTACTAACTCCCTCTTGGTATGTCATCTTAATATTAGGAGTATTAACAAAAAAATACATGAACTACATACCCTCTTAGCTGTCTATTCCCCTGAGGTACTATGTCTATCTGAAACTTGGCTAAAACCTTCTACTACCGATAATGAAATCCTACCACCTGGGTATAATCTACACAGGCTGGATCAGGCTACTAGGAAAGGGGGGCAGTAACTGTCCTTTATAAATCTGAACTGAATGTAACCACAGAAGTAATTCAACCACCTCAGATCAATAACTCTGAAATATTATTTACCAAATCAGCTTAACAAAAATAAAAGCATTAACATTATCTGCATGTACATTCCCCCAGGTAACAATGTAGCCACACTCAAAGACACTCTTCACTGGCTATCCTCTCAGTACACCCAAGAAACCCTAGTCCTGGGAGACTTTAATATTGACTGGGGCTCCTGTTCCTCAAAATCCCCTTCCACTCACATCAACCTCCATGCATTCACTCAAACCATAGTCACCCCTACCAGATTAGGAAAACACACCCGAAAAAGTAGTATACTGGACTGGATACTTGTAAATAGCAACCCCCAAATGTACACTGCAGGTACCCTCCCCGAGGATCTCAGTGATCATCTCCTTACCTACATAGTTAAACAAAAAGCCATTATCCCACAACAACCCTTACTCAGGAATGTTAGAAGCAAAAGGGACCTTGAACCTGATAAACCTCAACTGGAACTTAACTCCTGCAACTGGTCTAAACTAAAGCATCTCCACTTAGAGGAGGCTGTCACCCATTTTAACAATAAATTTCTTGAAATTCTAGACTTACATGCTCCTGCCCGCCTAAAGCAAACAAAAGGTAAAAACGTACCTTGGCTTTCCAAAGAATCAAGACTAAAAATAACCTGTAGAAATAAACTCTGGGCTACCTGGCGTCATACCAAAGACCCCCATGATCATAATAAATACAGGCATGCGAGAAATGAAACAAAAAGACTTGTCTTACAAGATAAAAACACTACTATTGTAGGTTACAGATGACTAATCAGAATAATTCTCAAAAATTCTGGGCTGGGATCAACAAGTTACTGTATCCTGGCAAAACATCGACACCTAGCCCTGCTGCCACCACTAATAAACCCCCAGAAGAAGTTGCAAATAGTTTAAATCATTTCTTTACTGAGACTATTCAAGCTCTTGCCACCCAACTACCACCAAGTTCCCCTGACGATATTACCACTAACTCTAATAGCCAAAACATATTCTGCTTTAAACCTGTGTCAACTTCCTTTAGTTGCAGACTGATCAAAAACCTAAAACCCACCACACTCTCTGCTGACGAACTCCCAGCTGAATATCTGCAAATGTCAGCAGATGCCATTGCCTATCCAATCTCTATTCTAATCAACCGTACCATATCCGAAGCCAAAATTCCTAACATCTGGAAAACGTCTTATGTTATTCCATTACATAAAGGAGGTCCCTCTACTGAATACTTTAATTACAGGCCCATAGCCATACTTTCTCCACTTGCTAAGATTATGGAGACATGCATACATAAACAATTCATGCAACACCTAACCCAGAATCACCTTATGGCTGATACCCAGCATGGCTTTCGCCCATATCATAGTACTACCACAGCCCTATTGTCCTTCACTAACACCATTAATAATAACCGCAACAATAATCACACTTCGTCTGCCCTCTTCTTGGATCTTTCCAAGGCATTTGATATGGTCGATCATCATCTTATGATTAGGACCCTGCAAACCCTCTGCCTAGACCCCAAACCCCTTCTTTGGTTTACATCCTATCTTAATAACAAACAACAGGCTGTCCTCTGGCAGAATAAGCTTTCTAATCTATTACCAAACACTATTGGAGTACCACAAGGCTCCATATTAGGACCACTACTGTTTTCCATCTTTATTAATGACCTGCCTACTATCATACCAAACATCAGCTGTATCCAATACACTGATGACTCCACTCTGATCTGCTCAGCCGTATCTCCCACTGATCTAAAGAAGGATACCCAGTCTACATTCACTGCAATAGAAAACTGGCTCTCCAACCGTCGCCTGCTACTTAATCCCAAAAAACCCAAAATGCTCGTATTCCCACCAACCCAAAGGTCTGTACCCTTCTCCTTCACCATAAATGCAAAAGATGGGACACTCATTTCCCCTGACCCCAATACAAAATTACTGGGTGTCACTATAGACAATAACTTAAAATTTGACCTCCATGTAAGTCAGACAATCAAGACCATCAATAAAAATCTTGGGTCACTCTATAGAATCAAAGCCTTCCTCACCCCCCCCCCCCAGCTAAAATAGCCTTTGCTAGCTCGCACCTACTTTCGACACTCCTATATGCCTCCCCCCTGCTAGCAAATATAAGTAAATCTGAACTTAATAGACTAACAACCTGTTATAATCACATTGCCAGGTTTGCTACAGGCCTTCCATTTAGAACCCACCACTGCATCAACCTCAAACAGCTTGGATGGCTGGAATTTCCTAATCTTGTCAAGTACAACCTGCTGATAATGGCTAACAAAATCCTCTATAACCCAGACAATACTCCAGCCCTTAGAAATTCTATCATCCCCCATAATAACACAAGACTGCTCCACTCATTTAATAAACTACAAATACAGACAACTAAAATTAACAATGCTTCTGGCATGGCCCTATTTGCAAATTCTGTAAGTAGAACCTGGAACATACTTCCAGCTGCCATGACCTTGTTCTCCTCCACATGCCAATTTAAAGCCACAATTAAACAACATCTGGCATTAAACTGGCTATGCCACTGTGACAAGCCTGGCTAAACCAACAACATTTATGTTATTTACTTATCTATTAGATATTGTTAATTTCTCCTGATTATAACAAGGGTAATTTCTATCCTGTATATGTGTCTATTCAATGTGAACCTGTGTAACCTTATGAAATATCCTACTTATATAATTGCACCATTTTTAGTCTGAATGTACTTTTATCTGCATTCTGCTCTTTTATCTGCATTTCTATCTTATAATTTATATCAGTTATATATCTATGTTTTATTTCAATTGTTATTTTTTCTTGTTTATGTTTGGAGCTTATCTCCCCGGGCCTCCGCTGTAAATGGACTTTGTTCCAGTCGGACTATCCCAGTCAACAAATGTAAAATAAAAAATAAAATAAATAAAATTGTATATTGTTATTTATTTTCTTTACAGTGTGTTTTACTTGTATTCTGCTTTTAACTGCATATTTAAACTAGGAAAGAGAGCACAGCTGTATCTCTTGTGAGTCACACAGAAATTAAGTTTTCCCATACCCTCCCACCCTGATGCTGTTGTGTTTTAAAACTCAACTGTCTTTCTAGTTGACTGTCCCTTATGTTAATTTGACCTCATATCTTCTTCCCTCTCCTCTTTCATTAGCAGTTGTGAAACACAAAATTGTTATATTTTGAGATCACTCCCCTTCAGCTATTTAAATTTATTGGCCAACCCACTGTATTCCATATAGCCAGAATACAAAGTACCTACTGCCTTCCAATCTATCTTGCTCTTTTTAAAATTAGTAGCTTAAGTTACCTCAGTTGTCATATCTGTTTATGCACTCTGCAGCTCTTCCAATATTAACCCATTTTCCAACTTACCTTTAAAATCTGCAGCATCTACTCCAAGACCACCAATTATTAGAGGGGCCCACATTCTGCATCTCAGTAATCATATTGGGATTAGTGCTTCTGGTTTGCTTCTGTTGAGAGAAGGAAAATAAAGACAGTATTTCTTGGATACTGCCAATCACTGGAAAGCCTTATAACTGTTTAATTGCTGGCAACTTGGAATTTGTGCTTATATTTTGCTTCTGACAAGAGAAAGAGCAGAGTGCTTTGATTGCTGACTGTTTTTGATTGTGCATCGATTGTCTGTCTTTGACCTTCCTGATTGGACTAGTTGATATTCAAGGTATCTACTGGGAGAAGGCTACAATAAGCCTACAGACCCTTGTATCATCTGGGACAAGACTAGTGATCACCAAAGGGCCTGTGGCCTGCTTGCCATGTTGGGATTGATACTACTGTTTTGCTTCTGGTGAGAGAAGAAGTAAAGAAGCATTGTATCCTGGCAGCGTGAAGCTGTGGTAAGGCCAGAACTAGTAGTAGCCAGGCAGTAGCCTTTCAGGTCAATTACCCTCTTTTCATCATTCTTACTGCTGTCTAACCAAATTTCAGAATATATGCCTAAATGCCTCATCCATAAATCATCAGTGTCTACTTTTTAGTTTCCCCTCAAGTATCTGGAAGTGCCTATATAGATGCAAACACCCTGAGTTGACATTTCTCCTGTATAAGCACCCTTCAAATTTCACTAATACCTAGTTACACACAGGGCAACTAGTTTACAGTGAAAAGCACTGTCCCCAGAGTTGCAAACCAGATACTTCTGATGGTTTACTATCAAAATGTTGAATTGCAGTTCATTGTTTATTCAGTTACATGGAAATAAATGTCAAAAATAGAAACATTCATTAAAAATGATGACAGCAGTAATGGTGATAATTCACAATTTGATATTATCAATGTTACCCAGGTTACCTTGACTTCCAGTGATGTTTCTTGCATTTGTTACCCCCTGCACCACCCACACCATCTGCATATTATATATAAACTCTGAGATCACATTGCAGTGCAGAAAAGGGCAAAGTTCCCAGTGTTCACCGTAGTGTGATCTTAATTCAGAACCTCCACCTCAGATAGCGAATGAATAGTATCATTTGCTAAGTTGGAGTCAAACATTTTCAGATCACATTACGGAAACTGGGAACCATGCATTCAAACATCACAGTTTTGCATAACTGCTATTCAACATTTTGATAGTAAACCACTCCTGGCATTGCTTTATATTCTCAATAAAGCCTTATTATCAATAAAAAAGTGTCTGTTGCCATGGATATGAACTTTCCCACTATCTCCATTACCAGCTTGGTGGGTATGGGCATCCTGTGGCAATGTAGAAATGGCCTCATGTTTAGTGACAATCAGTTACTTCTCTAACAAACTGATATGTTATATGAGAGGTGTATTTACATAATGTGACTGGAGGCAAAGCCTTCATATAAAAGCACTACTAATGTCAATCAGGTTGTCAGTCGTACCCATGCTGCACCTGTCATACACAATTTAAAGCAGACACATGCTGAGACTCTTAAATATAACCTAACTAAACCCAAAAAAACCCTAGATGAAGTACACATAACAAATACCCTCAGCAACCCCAAATGTACTTTTTCAATACAACACCTACATCAACACATACAGCCACATGCCATGGAGCCTCTACTTCTAAGTTCATAAGAGAAGCCACTACACAGTCCAACATTCTGGTCATTGGAGACTCCATTGTGAGACATGCTGATATCCCTCTCAGCAGGCTGAGTAAGGAAAAAGTCACGGTCAATTGCTTATAAGGGGTCAGGTGCCACCACATTAAGCATGCACTCAGATCATTCGACCACAAGTACTGGTATGATTCATACATAGTCCATGTAGGTGTAGTTGACCTGAGACATGCCTCCCTAGACTACATAAAGTGAGACATCATGGATCTCTCAAAATTTGTATCCCAGGAAATTATCAGCCTAGCATTAAGCAGCATTTTACCTTCTTCAAGGAAGATGCTACAATATCAACAAAAAATGATCAACTTTAATAATTGGCTTAGTTGCTGGTGTCATTCTAAGGGGTGAAATATTTTTCATCATGGAAGGTGATGATCAACAGACCATGCTGCTTTGCCAGGGATAGTCAGCACCCATACCCTCTAGGCTTTTGGCATTTACTTCTCAGAAGTCAAGGCCAATGTCAGTGGTCTCTAACTGACTAAATTTGCAGATGATTACAAATTAGGAGCTGTCATTGAATCTCACACTGACACAAATGGTTCCCAGGAGGACCTGATACAAATAAACAACTGGTGTCAGAGTCATGAACTAAAACTAAATGCCAGGAAATGCATAATATTATCCTTTGGGAAGTCATCCATCCCTGGTAACTATCATATTGACAACACACCTCTTAGAGTTGATCCAGTAGTCAGGGACTTAGGGACACACACATAGTAATCTAGCCTTTGATCATTGCATGGCTACAGGAAATCATTCTATGTTGTGCAACTTATAAACAAAGGTATGGCATCTAAGTCCAAGGAAGTCATTGTACTGCTGTATTTGGCATTCATTAGCCCTATCATTGAGTACAATGCCCCCTTTGGTATGTACCTAACCAGGCATATCCAACAACTGGAATGTCCACAGAGGTTCCTCACTAAAAGAATACAGGGCATACATAATATGTCCTATGCAGACCACCTCAGGGTCCTATCTCTGTATTCGGTCTCCTACAGGCTTTTGAGGGGAGATCTATGCCTGGCATATAGGGCATTGTCAGACCCAACTCCGATGGACCGCATGCATATCCACAAAACAAACAGTACCAGAATTACCCATTCTAAAGACATAAACCTTGCCTGTGATATAAATAGGACCTGCTGGAGAGATAGGTATGTATCCCAGAGACTACCCTGTCTATGGAACAGGCTCCCCGTCCATGTGAAGCAGAGTTCCTCCCTAATCCATTTCAAGTGCAACTTGGACAATTGGATGGGAAAACAGAAATTCATCCCTGGTTTGGCACCTGTGTCTCTGATATAAACAGGTAACCTGTAAATGGTTCATCTCCCAGGCCCATGCTTACACTTATCAAGGGTATCAGAACTCATCAGAGATTTGGGATGCATGGCTAGGCTTAAAAAGGCCCTTGTGGTCATTAGACTAGTAAACATCTATGAACCTATGAACCTTTTAGCTAAACCATTGTCCTCTCCCGTAGTGTCTTTTTTAGGTAATGCCAAAATGAAAGTACTTCTAACATAACAAATCAAAACCAAGAAAATCTAAAGGTATTATGGCTCAATCCTAGGAGTCAAAACAGCAAAACTCCACTCCCTAAAAGCTCTCCTCACCCTAAAGAATGCTGATGTCTGTGCCATCACTGAGACATGGTTTAATGCTGCAGAAAGCACACTGGCAGTGCAAGGTTATAATGCCTTCCATACTTTTAGACCAGTTGCTACACAGACAGGGACTAAAGGTGGAGGTGTCTCGATTTACATCAAAAATAAATATACCTCAAGGCTGGTCAAATAAGGCAATGCACTTGAGCTTCTCCACATTCAAATCACCATAGGCAAAATCCTGTACCACATCCTTGTAACCTATAGGTTCCTCTCTATGACCCAGAAAACCCATAACATGTATTTAAACATATTGGAAAACATTGACAATAAAACCCAATACCATATTCATGAGCAACTTTAATTACTAGATTGTTAATACACCAACCAGCGGGGCAGCTATACTGGATCTAGTCCTCACTAATATGGGAGAGTGCTGCACCCCCCCCCCCAAGTGTAATGTCTTCTGTAGTGAGATCACACCACAAAATGGTCTCCTTTGAAGTAAAAATAAAACCTGGAACCCCAGCTAACCTTGGAATATTCAGGAACTACTCCAAGGCTAACTTACTACTATTAAGTGATAACCTGGCAACATTTGTCCCCATAAACCCTGAGAATACTGCTGCCTACATGGGACTGTTCACAGAAACCCTACACAAACATGTTAATGGCTGCATAGAGACAGCTGTACCCACCAGAAGAAGTACAGAACTTACTCAAAAAACAAGCCATCTTGGTAGAATCACAACATCAATACAGTTTATAACAGAAGGACAGAAGTTATGGCAAAAATCAGGAGGTGCAGCACCTAGTGGGATGAAAGCACTATCATCAAACTAACCAAACAACTCAGAGAACAAATAAAGTCTACCAAAGCCAAATTTGGGTTATATTTGGCCTCCTAGTCCAAGGACAATCACAAGGCATTCTTTAGTTATGTCCACAACCTCAAAGGCAATACACAGAGCTCATTCTCAATGGAACCAGCTATACTGAGCCAAAATCTGTAGCAAGCCTACTGTCTGACAATTTCATCTCCACCTTTACCCTCCCCACCCCCTAATCCTTCCCTCAGGAAATACCATCAAATATAACTATCCCTGCTATCACTAGGGAACATGTCCTCAATGCTCTCTCAAAGACCAAGAACACTGCATCAGTGGGCTCAGACAGTATCCCAGGATGCCTTCTAAATAGCATGAAACATGACCTATCTGGCTGTCTGGAATTGTTATTTAACTGTAGACTCCAAACAGACTTCATGCCTCATAAATGAAGAACAGCAAAAGTAGACTCCAAACAGGCTTCATGCCTCATAAATGAAGAACAGCAAAAGTCATCCCTCTGCAAAATGGTGGGCCATCTACAGATCCTGGGAAATGCAGACCCATAAGTCTTGTTGTTCTCATATGTAAAGCCATGGAAAGAATTATCATGGAAGTGATCAGTAATGAAATTGGAAACCTCCAGACACAGGACCCAACTCAATTTACTTTCATCAAAATAAGGTCATGCCTACTCAACCTGGCGGATTTCTTTGAGAAGGTCACTAAAGCAATGGATGAGGACAAAATGGTTCAGACTGCCTAGCTTGACCTGGCCAAGGCATTTGACACAATATCCCACTCAGGCATCACTGACAAACTCAAGAAATTAGATACAAACCCCTATGTTACCAAGTGGATAGCCAGCTGGCAAACAGACAGTGCCCAGGAAGTTAGAACTGGGGAGTCCACCTCTACTAAGAGGCCATTCATAAGTGGTGACCCTCAGGGATAGGTCCTGGGACTGCTGCTTTTTGGCATCTACATCTTTGAAATCAAGACCAATGTCAATGGCCAATGGCTGGCTTAATTTGCAGATGTTTGCAAATTAGGAGCTGTCACTGAATCCTACACAGACACAGATGTTATCCAGCAGGCATGTCACAGACAGACAACTGGTGTCGGAGTCATGGACTAAATAAATGCCAAGAAATGCATAATAGTATCCTTCAAGAAGTCATCCATCCCTGGTAGCTATCATTATTGATAACACACCCCTAAAAGTTGACCCAGTAGTCAGGGACTGATGGGCATACATAGACAGTAATCTAGCCTTTAACTATCTCGTGTCTACAGTAGTGAAGAAATCATTCTATGTTGTGCAACTTATAAACAAAGGTATGGCAGCTACTTTCATGGAAGACATTGCTTCACTGTACTCTGCATTCATCAGACATATCATTGAGTGGAATGCCCCCTCTGGAATGTATCTAACCAGGCATATCCAACAACTGGAATGTCCATGGAGTTTCCTCACTAAAAGAATACAAGGTGTAAGTAACATGTCCCATGCAGTCTTCCTCAAGGCCATATCCCTGTATTCTGTCTCTTAGAGGCTGTTAGGGGAAGATATTTGCCTTGCACACAAGGCATTGTCAGATCCCACTTTGACTGATGTCCTGTATCAGCAAAACAAACAGCACCAGAATTATTCATTGTGAAAACTTAAACCTTTCCTGTGATATAAATAGGACTTGCTGGACAGACAGATATGTATCCCAGAGAATATCCCTTCTCTGGAACAGGTTCCCCATCCATGTGAAGCAAAGCTCCTCCCTAACCCATTTCAAGTGTAACTTGGATAATTGGACAGGGAACAGGAAATTCATCCCTGATTTGGTACCTATGTCTCTAATGAACAGAGGCAGCCTGTACATGGTTCATCTGCCAGGCCCCTGCTTTTAAATATTTCATCTCCCAATCCCCTGCTTACACTTATCATGTATAGCAGAATTTGTCAAAGATTTGGGATGAATGGCTAGGCTTAAAAAGGCCCTTTTGGTTGTTAGCCTAGTAAACATCTATGAATCGATGTGCCTAAGAGGATTTGGAATTGGGGAATATTTCAACAGACAGTGGTTTTCAGCCCAATGGTCACTGTACTGGTCTGATGAGAGGATAAAAGACATTGTATTTTTAGAAATAATATCCAAATGAGTGGAAATTTTATATCAGAATCAGTTGCAAAATAAGAAAATTTTAGTTAGATCAGATAATAAACACTTTTTCAAGTTTTGATTAAGAAATCATTTAAATCAGTTTTGGTTCATTCTACTGTGAGGCTACTGGTTTTCTTGAATATGTGAATGAATGTGTTATTGTCTGCAAATAACTTTCCAAGCAGTCACAATGTTTTGGCTGATTCTGTAACTCTGCCTGTCTCTTGCCTTTAGGTGTCCAAGTTCAGGTAGTTGGCACCCGACTCATCCGTTATTCCCACTGACATCCCAGAAGAAGTTTGTTTGACTGGAGAGGAGTAGCAGGTTCTCTGTGGATGGTTTCTGACTACTGAGAAAATCTCTTTCCAATAAAATATTTTTGGCCTTTTCATTTACTGTTGCCTTTTTTTAGCTTTTTTGTTTCACAGAGTAAGAAGCCCCTGCCTACTATTAGAGTAGGGTTAGCTGCTATCAGTTTATTTTCAAAGATTTCAATCTACAGGAGTTAACTAAAGATTGGACGTTAGTTTAATCCTAAAAGGCTGGAACAAATTAAAAAGAATAATTTTGATTCTTAACATTTCATATGGTGTTGCTTGCTGAAATCCATTCTAGTAGGTGTTCATGCATCTCTACACATTACAAGACTTATGCTGTCTGTAATATATTATTTACACCTATGTATGAGCTTTGTGAGGTTTCAGAAATGAAAGCATATTTAATTACTATGGGATACCACTCTGACTAAATATATTACCTGGCAAAACTGCACCATACCCCCAACTTCACTGCTCATTTCTGCTGCCATATACAGCTCTTCCTCATGTTTCAGTGTTGCAACAGCCATGTCTTTCATGTCATCTCTGCTCACATCTAGCACTAACCTTGAAACATGAGCCACAAAGCATCGCAGAAAGTGATGAAGTTTATATCACATGGGATTATCCATTACCAACAGTTCAAAAGACAGATGCTAGAAAACCAGATATAGAGGTCCAAGAAAAGAAGAGAAAAGTAGCACTGATCATGGAAATCGCAACTCCCACTGACTACAGTGTCTTGCGTACAGAGAGACACAAAGTCATAAAATATCAGCAACTGCAGGCAGAAACAAGAGCAATGTGAAAGAAAGATATCCAGACAGTTTGAATAGTAGTAGGAGCAACAGGTCTTATAAAAAAGAATCTGCCATTGTATTTAGGTATGTTACCAATACATGTAACCCAGTGTGAATTGTAGGAGTCATTACTGGGCACATTGCAGGTGCTGTGAAGAGCACTTTTGGATGACATCAAAGATTGAAACAATACTAATTTCATGAACTTTAATTGTACTTTGACTTAGGAATGGGGTCCATTCCCATCATAGTATTAGAAACCTAAAAGATTTGGAAAAAAAAAAAAACACTGAAACTTGCATTATGTTAATTGCATTTTTCAATGGTTACAAGTTTCTTATCTTGCAAACTTGCAAAAAAAATAATTGAAAAAGAAAGTCAGTGATCCGCCATGTACTCTTTCTGGTTCAGTGAGTTACATGTTTAATCAAACATTACATATATATTTTGATCCAGTCTTTAACCAAAACTTAACATTTTGGTTACTAATGCTGTGTTTCCTCTAAAATGCCCATTACATTTTGTCACCCTTCTGACATTTCTGCATCTTTTTGGACCTATTTTGTTATTCAAATACCCATCTTCCAAACTCTCTGCTTACAGGCTATACTATCACACCACCAAAATTGATCTCTCATGTTCATAGACCCACACCCTTATGTTTAAATAGATGACCTCTGAAAATGATCCAAATAAACAAAAGATGACTGCATTTCCCTTTTTTCTATATGTTAATCTGAACTCATAAGTAGTACATTTATATATCCTTTGTTTGGACATAGACCTTTCCACATTGTGGGTGCAAAGAGGACTACACTCACACTAAAAATGTGTTGTACAACAGTGATTAATCAATTTTACTGCCACTGTATAACAAGTAGTGTTATGCTGGTCCACTGTAAGCTGGATGTAAGCAGTCTGCCACTTTATAACATGTAGTGGTATGCTGGTCCACTGCAAGTTGGACACGAGCAGTCTGATGTCAGTCATATAGCACAGAACGCTCTTCTCTTGCACATAATTCACACTGTGCATATTCACAAAACACAGTTTGTTTATAATTAACTCATTTCCATTCTGCTCTAACACATGCAGTTTCCTTGAGTGTAAAATTATTTCTTTTAAGCTGCACACTTGAACAAATGATTCCTTTTGATGCACAGCTTCTCCAGACATCATTAGTAGAAGGCACAGTTTTGCCATAACCACACTTGCCTCACATGATTTCTCTCAGTGCTACATGTGACACTTCTAACTCTTCATAGGCACTTAGATGAGTTATTTTCCTCTGTTTTAGTCATATTTTAGCCATTTTCTTTCATGCTTGAGCACAAATACTCATAAGTGTACCTGGCACCAAAACGTTTTATTCAATCTATTTTATTTGATAACTGGAAAATCCTAGAGGATAACACATGAGGTGTCAAAATAGTAGGCAAGTCCTGTCAATTTTTGAGTAGAAAATATTATTTTTTTTAAGAGGATAACTGTGATTCAAAGACAAGCACTAGAAGCCTGCACGGCATTTATATTCTAGAAGCTTTTCAGTGGACAAGGTAGCTCACAACTATCAGACATGTGTTTAAAATGTCTGTGGACTGACCACACCCTATTTATGGCTAGTGGAAGTACTAATGTTCACTGTGCTAGGCATTATGGGTGGTATTCATAATCTTTGTGTGGATGCATTAAAGTCATCTGCCCTACCCGTGAATGTTGCCAGCTAAGCTATGATTCATAGAGGCCACTTACTCTAACATGCAATGGCCACGGATAAGCATAAGTAAATTAACTCATAATGAGATGTAAATAAGAAATGATGCAACCAAGTGTATGCTAATAAAAAATTCTGTCATCTACTTGTGATTCATAGTCAAATTTCTGCACAGTCCACAGATTTGTTGCAAAAAACAGTGTGCCTATTATATCTCCTTTGCAGTCCCAAACTTGTAGCTTAACTGTTTCCATTGCTGACACTGTAAACATGATTTAACGTGTTCTTTCTTTGCCTTAGTCCTTTGTTCTGCATCATTACTGCCCACAAAATGCCACAGCCATACACAAAGTAATCAGTAAAACAACACAACAGTTAAAACATGCTAACCCCATACATGTGCAGAGCCCAGCTAAGTAAAGCTCTTCTGAAGTAATGTTTGCACAATCATAAATACATTCACAATAGCAAAGAAAGCAGTTTAATACATACATCCTTTCATTAGCCCACACCACATTCTTGTAATCCTAATACTGTCAATTCTCATTTATCAGCAACACTCAGAAATCTTCCAGTGAAGACATATGTTGAAACAATAAAATATCCTTGTCAGTTCAGAACTTCAGATCTGAGATAGTACATTTCTACCATGTATGCACAATCATCAGGCTCTGCTGAGGTGCATCATGTCTGGGATGTTTTACAAAATTCCTAAGGCTCCAAGCCCAGTCTAAGCAATTTTTCATTTATTTTCACTTATTTTATTGCATTTGACTTGCCTATCATTTTCATCTATGCCTTTTAACTAATTTATCACACTTGCACTGTTTTAAAGCAATTTACTGATTAACTGCATTTCATTACTGTTTAACTGTATTTCATTGCTATTTACTGCACTTCCTTACTGTTTGACTGCATTTTACTGCATTTTTATTACTCTTTAACTGTACTTTAGTTCTGTTCTCTGTAATCTCTGTGAGTTCTGTATTTGTCTATAAGTGGTTAATCTGTGCTTTTCTGTGAGTTTTACTGTGGTCTTAACCCTTAAATTGAGTAGCATAGTCTGGATACAGGTTTGCTGCATCCAGAGTTGTTTGTTTTTGCCTTGTGTGTTTCTAGCAGTTATCTTGTGTTTCCCTTCTATGTTTCTGGCAGTCATCTTGCGTTGGTGGGGGCCTATCTCCTCTGCTAGTGAGAGTAACAGGGCTGCCTGGACCTTGTCTGGCACAAGCTGATTGGTAAAGAAAGCAGGGAATAGCAGGATTGGCTAAATTTCTGTGTTACTAAAATCTTCTATTTTTTTGTGGTATTTAAACCCCGTGTTTGAGCTGGTTTGAGCTTGTTGCACATCGCACACCACAGCTGCACTGTTTTTAACCCATTACAAGGTGTTCCCAGATTTTCCCATAGTAGCACTTGTGTGATCATCTAGTAGTACTCATCATAGACCTTCCACACTTTACACCCTTAGCTCTCTCTGGCCTCTCTCCCTCAGATTCTGGCAAATATGGATGGACAATTTCCTACAGTTTCTCCTACCACTCTGGTTGATATGGGCATCTTGAGACAGTGCAGCAACTGCCTAATGTACACAGACAACCCTCTACTACAACCAACAAGGAACACAATTTGTGAGAGATGCAATTGCATTAAGAACCTAGAGTCTATGCACTCTCCCTCACAAGCCAGTATATCTGGCACTGAAAAGGTTGTCAACACAAACACCACACCTCAAACACCACACGCACCTACACAACACACACCCACACATGCAGAGGTCCTCAACAAAAACATACCCAAACAAAAGAGACCTCCAAGGCAAAAACACACGCAAACTCCACAGTCCACCACACCACACATCACACATAGTCCACACACCTGTGTCTCACGGCCACTAAGGCCTAACCATAAACCCAACATATTAGTCATAGGAGACTCAATTGTCAGACACACAGATGTTCCCCTCACCAGGCTGGATAAGGAGAAAGTCAGAGTTAGTTGTTTGCCAGGTGCCAGAATCTGCCATATCACACATGCTCTCAAGTATCTCAACAACAGCTACTGTTATGATTATGTCATAGTCCATGTTTGCGTGAATGACTTGAGATGTACCACCCTAGACTATATGAGTACAGACATGATCAAGCTCACTGAATATTGCCCTAGGCAGGTATGTCTCTAGCCTTAAGCAGCATTCTACTGTTATCCAGAATGATGCCTCAATACAAACAGAAAATGATTGACTTTAACAATTGGCTTAGTTTCTGGTGTTATTCCAAGGGGAGCCAGTACCTGACAGTTTGGGAAGACATGGTTGACAGACCATGATGCTTTGCCAGAGATGACCTGCATTTGTCTCCCTTGGGCTTCAGGCTTCTGGAAAAGGCTCTTGCCTCCCCATAGTGCCTTTTTAGGCAAAGCCATGAGGTCAAAACTACCAACATGAAAATAGCATCACAACACAAATTAAAGGTCATGCTGCTAAATGCTAGGAATCGAAACATGAAACTGCACTCATTGCAAGTATTGTTAACCCTGGAAGATGCTGACATTTGTGCAGTCACAGAAACCTGGTTCAAAGCTGTGGAGAGCAGAGGTAATGCAGGGTTATAATATAGTTTAAAAAAAAATTAATGAGTGGATCTGAATAAGTAGTCTCACGGAAATGTTATTAGGACTCTAATATGAATTAAAATGACATTAAAAAATGTAATTTGTAACACAAATCTTTGTAATGATTGCTGAATAAGTCGACTATAATCTGTGTAAAATATGTTAAACATAATAATGATGATAGTTAATTTAAACTACACTTGTATATGTATAATCTGCACAATAGTTATTGGAGAAAAGTATGACTCATCACATATAATTATTACGTGTGTAGGACAGGATGTCATGTAAAGCATGTATGGAACGCAATCCATCATGTCTTACTCACGCATGCAACTCAATGCATATAAAATTTATTTACAAAAATAAGTACTGGCTTTTACATATAATTGCAGTAAAATAACAAGTGAAAGACATATACATAAAGACGTGTCTTAATTAGCTCTCCAATTTGAAATTGTTACACTTATAATTTAGTTCTCCTGTGACATTAGGCATTCATAAGTAACATTTAGCACTTTTAGCCTTCTTTTAGTCATGGTTTAAATATCTATATTATTCAGAGTTTGTAGTTTGTATGTCCCACCACTCCATTATGTCCCATTTCATAACATTTTGCCTGTAAGTAATACTGATTATAACTAGTATCATTATTTTGCTGTCATGTCATCTCATTTTGTCAGATGACTGTGTGAATGATTACCATCCACCATAGCAGAGACCATGTGTACAGGTGACTGTATGAATGATTGCCATCCATCATAACAGAGAACATGTGTACATGTGACTATATGGATTGAATGATTGCCACCCATCATAACAAAGAATGTGTATATAGGTGACTGTATGAATGATTATCATCCACTATAATAGAGAACATGCATACAGGTGATTGTACAAATGATTACCATCCACCGTAACAGAGAAGATGTGAACAATTGACAATATTTCCTTTCAAACATTATTCAGTAACTGTTGTCCTAAAGCATCTCATGATTTTACTGTGGAACTTGTATAAATACAGTCAGCATCACACATGGCTAATTCTCATGGCAGATGAAGGTGAGGGTGGTGCTCCATTTAGAGCCCATGGTGGTATGAAGAAGATTCCAGGATCTTTTTGACACTCCTCATGAAGTGCTACAGTCATAGGTTTCTGCAGGGGGACTGTACTAGGTCTCAGTACAAGGTTGAGGCTTGGAATGGCTTGGCCAAGGTTGTATCCAGTGCAACTGGCATTACAATCACTGGGAAAAATACTGTCACCATTACAGTGAGATGTAGAGGCACAAGCAGGACCTCCTGAGCTGATGGAAGGTAGAATTTAGAACTGCAAACACCCCTGTGTTGTATAAGTATAGTGACCCAACGGCAGCCAGTGCAATACCATGCACTGGTCAGGCAATACCGTTTCTCATCTTGCTTCTTATTCTTCTGTTTCCTTTTCTGTACAACTGCTGAGAACATTGATAGCACCAGGGAGGTCCATTAGTAATGACTGGCATGCCTCAGAGAGGCACAGGGTTAGTATGCATCAGGTATGAAAGCAAGCACGATCATAAGACATCTGAAATGTAATGCAAAGAAATTCTGTGATGCTCCACCATCATGTAACTAAGACTGAAATGTAAATTTCAGGGTATCCGTCTATTCTGAGAGGGCGCTAGACCAACCACTGTAGTTTGGACAGCCATACTACCCCAGGTGGCTATGGCTGCACCACCACAGGCAGCACAGACACTCAGCACTTCTGGATCACAATCTGTCAGTGTTACAACTGCAGCTCTTGCCCTGTCTGCTCCAACTGCATCAGGTAGCTCAGCCCTCATTGATCTTGCAGTTGTACCCTTCGGGAGTAGTACTGGAGGTAGCAATTTTGTCACCCATCAGGAGCTGCCAGGACAGGTGGATGACATCATGCAGAGAGGCCTCAGTGCCCAAATCAGCAGATTATAAAAGGCCCTCTGACTGCACTAATATGGTTAGCTTTGCACAGATGTGCTTATCACTGCTGCATTATAGAAACACAGACTGAAAGCACTATTGTGAGGCAGTTGCTCTAACATATTTATTAGGCTGCTGGATGTGTCACTTAAAGGGCTTGAATCCAACAGTATATCAAACAATTATTTAATTTGTTTTATTACCTTTGTCGGTGCAACTGTTGGATACATGTTATTAACACACCATTATTCTGCTTATATCTTAATCATGTTTCTACTCTCCTATCCCTGCTTGTTCCATATTGGAAACACTTTATTGTACAAAGCATGACAGATTCATTATGATGAAAAACCTAACAGCAACACACCAAAAAGATGGCCAGACTGAAATAGCCCATAAACAAAACTCTTTCTGTGTCTTTATCTCTGTCTTCCAATAGCTCTCACTCGTCTCCCCTTCTGTCTCATAAATAATTTTCTGCAGCATTTGCATAATGCCTGTTACTGAGCAGCAAAAATAACATAGTCCTTGAAATGTGCGCATTTTGGCACCTGACATTACTTTCCGTAGTGATGTCATCAGCTATTGATCACATCTACAGACTGTCTATGTACTATCAGCTATCTAAATCCAAAATCAATGATATAATTTTTGGGGTCTATATTAGAACACCGAACATTCATAATGTCGAGTGTTCTAATATCGACCCATTTTCAGTGAACGCTGAAAATATCGAAGAAACAGAAAACCAAATTTTTTCCTAGGGAAAGAATTTGGTTGTCCGTTTCTGTTGCTTTGGTATTTTCAGCACTCTGGTGGAAATTTACGGGTCGGGTTCAGATAAGTGTGCAGTTGTGTGGACGTGAGGGTTAGGCAGGTTAGGTGAGTTAGGGTTCGGGCACGGGTGAGGTGACTGTGCGATAGTGACGGACCTTAGGGTTAGGGTTTGGGTTAAGGTAAGTGGATAGTTAGTGGTGTATGTTTAGTTTAGTGTAGGGTTAGGTGTAAGAGTTTAGGTGTATGTGTGTGGATTGCTGTTTGTTTGGTGCGCTTGCTTTGTGTGTATGTGTTTTGCAACAGCAAATTTTTTCCCTAGGAAAAAAATCGCTGTTCTGAATGTTCGATGTTTTGAATTTTTGATTGCTAGGGTTCGATATTAGAACACTTGACATTTTGAATGTTCGGTGTTCTAATATAGACCCTAATTTTTGAGCATTATAAGTTCTCTGTAAATGATAACGTATGGATTCATGCATATATCTGGGATTCCACCAGCATTAACATGTTTGGTCCCTTATGTGTTTCATAATCAGCCAAAAAATGCTCATAGCTTCCCAGAAATAAGTGTAAATAATTTGGCTGAATGAAGGCTTTATGTGTTAACAAGCCTAGTACACTAGGCACATCTAACTATATTGCTGCTATACACACATAATGTGACAGGATGAATTACGTTACATTTCCATGCATATTCTGACATCTTTGAAACATGACAGCTACATGTATGTCATTATGTAATGAATATAATACTCAGTACTTGAGTATAACATGCCTCAAATTCATAGACAGTTACCAGATATGAGGATTGTCTAACTATGCACCTATGTTATACATACAATGAACACTTTAATTATCAAGAAAAGTGTGCAAATCATGACACAGAAAACATTAACATAATACACATAAAATTATGCATGGTGCTAATATTTTGCCATCAGTCATGTACATGAGCTTATCAACGGTGTGGTTCAGGGAGCAATTTTGACAAAAAGAAAGTAATATGATGAGATAAAAGTGATGCTGTGTAATCTTTTCATTATGTAAGTATATGTCTGCTCTCCAACATATTAGGCATGCAAAGAATGTACACTGTTGTGGAAGCTTTGCACATACTCTTGAGTGATATAAGTAGTGTGCATTTATACATTTGACCTGTCTTTCCAGTTTACACTTCACAGTGTCCAAGCAGAACAAACTATTGAAAATGACAGGACAAAATGATTACCATATGCATAGAATCATTCTGAACACTCAGAGATGCTTGTTGTGAATCTGCTGTTTCGTAAGTGTGATAGTCATTAACGCATCATACTGCAAAACCATTACATGTCTCTCACACTACTGCAGTGTACAAGAATAACAGGATAGATAAGTTATCTGAGTTGTATGTAATTACTTGTGATCAACACATTGCTGATACTTCTGCTTGTCAAGACTCATTCCTTTACACCCAGACTTAGAATATACACAAAATTCTCTGAAACACACTCATGTGGTAATACTTACAAATGTGCAGTATTTCACATTTAAGGTCAGAAGGTCATACTTCTCCTGTGATGCTTGCAGCTGATACTCTGTACTTTTGATTCTGTAACTAGAGAGGTTGTTCAAATCCAACATTCTGAAAATAGTGTGACTGTGTGTGTCTAGTGGCAGGTAGATATAACTTTAACAACAGATCTGATGTTCTACTCTGCCACATTTGCAGTGAAAGAAGGAAGACTCAGCCATCAATTTCCTCCCCTTTTACCACAAGCAATTGTGCAACACACTTATGAGGTCATCCCTTAAAATATGCTCTATCCCATACTTCCATTAAGACTTCTCCTGTGCCACTAGAAGTTGATACTGTATTCTCTAGACTGTGCAACTAAATAGGCAGGTGGTTTAAATCCAGTAGTGATTGATGATCTGAGTGCATGTGTATTTTTCATGTGAGGTAGGAATCACTTCATCCACAGATATGATGTGTTGCTTTACAGTGGGAGTGAGCTGTCCCACCAATTTCAGTTTATTTTAGCACACACATCACCCTAGCAAACTAATGATAATGTCATCCTTTCAAATGTGTACTATCACACCTATTAACAATTAGCTCATGTGGCACTTGCAATTCATGCAATGTTCTCTAGCTGGTGATCTTAGATAGTCATTTCAAACTCACAGATTAATCCATAGATTTGGTTGTGTCACATTGTGTGGGTGTGTGAGTGTGTGTGAATATAAATATAGTTAAGTATTGTGCCACTCATGTATCTGATGTGTAGATGTATAGTTGTAGAGGGCTGTTTCTCTACTTTCTGTCCATTGTACCACAGAAAACCTGTTTCTTGAGCACTGATGAGCCATTTGTTGAAATGTGATTTATCTCAATCCTATAGTAAGCCTTCTCCTCTGGCATCAAGAAGTGATACAATGTTCTGTAGCTTATGGGCTTAGTAAGCCATGAGTTTGAATCTGGCATTATTTATATAGGATGCATGCGTATGCTTCTACAGTCACATGGATGACTGCACTATGCAATATATGTGGTTGGGTAACCTACTTTCATGCAAGATTTTGCAAAAAGAGACAGATCACACCACTCTTTCAAGCAGTTGAAAGACACACACTTATGCCTTGCAGCACTAAAATCATATAATGCTTTCAAATAGACCCTGTTTCACATCTGTTGTAAGATGTATCATGTTATGTGCTACAATAGTAACAGGGATGACTGCATTATGCAACATATATGGTTGGGTACACCTACAGTATAGTGCATGTGTGTGCTTTTACAGTTACAGGGATGACTGCATTATGTAACACATGGTTGGGTACGCCATCATTCAATATTTTGTGACAGACAGATCGTACCTCTTTTTCAATCAAGTTTAAAGGCACACATATACCTTCCAGCACTAAGCTGATGTAATACCTTCATATAGATTCTGCTTCACATTTCTTGTGAGACTGATGCTGTGGCATATGCAGTTAGAGAGACAGATGTTCAAAACTCACAGTAACTGATACGTATGAGTCTGTGTCTGACATTTGTGCTTTGCCTGCATTCCACAACAGTTGTAATGTGAGCAAGCACAATGAGAGAGGGACCTCCCATACATTTAGGCCAAACAGCTGATTCACACCACATTCATGATGTCATGCCTTCAAATATATTCTGTTTCACATCTGTGGTAAGAATTCATCTGTAAAACATGCAGTTAATACAAATTTCTGTAGACTGTGGATTTATATAGGCAGTTGTTCCACTCCAGGAGGGGACAACATAATGTGAGTGTAGTGCCATGACACAGTTACACATGCAACAGTGTATTAATTTTTTTTCTGTTCCTCTGTTCCTTTTATTTCTAACAAAGATCTTTAAACAAATAGGTATTCTGTGATGCTTGGTTTAATTTCTCCAAATGCTTTTGTATTTACATATCTTGATGGGAATGGACCCATTTCCTAATTCAGGGCATAATTAACGTTCATGAAATCAGTTTTACTTCACTATTTGGCATTTGATACGAATGCTCTACTCAGCATATGCAATGTACCCAGAATTGCTTCTTTTGGCAGTTCATAAGGGGTTACTTTTATCAACATAATTTTTTAGATATGTTTAAAGATCCTTTTTTATTAGCCCGGTTGCTCCTGCTACAACTGTAACTATCTATGTGTTCTTATTCCACATTGCCCTAGTTTCTGCTTA
The DNA here is from genome assembly GCF_019279795.1 of Protopterus annectens. Lineage (NCBI taxonomy): Eukaryota > Metazoa > Chordata > Ceratodontiformes > Protopteridae > Protopterus > Protopterus annectens. The sequence goes on from NC_056744.1 coordinate 506,000,282, forward strand.
CAAGTCCTGATATTTTACAAATTTATATATTTCATTTCATGAGACACTGTAGTCACAGGGTGCAAGAATTTCGATAATCATAGCTATGTTTGTCTTTTTCTCTTGAACTACAGTATCCACTCTGTTTGCTTCTACCTTTCTGACTGCTGGTATGAGGTGATCCCATATAATCATTATGTCAACATTTTCAACAGTCATATGCACTTCATGTTTCCAATTCTCAGTTGGCTGTATGTTGTAAACTTTACAAAGTCTCCATTGTAAGAATCTTGCCAAATTGCTATATCTTTCAATACACAAACCTTGAGCAATGAGGGTATTACACCCTGAAACAAGACATGTAACTGTTTCTATTCTGTATTGCAATACCTACATTGGTTGTATCTTCTACCTTTTCATTGGATTTTGTGAACCATCTAGAATGTAATCCACTATCTTAGGCTCCCAATATTGACCTTTCAACTTTTGGTTTTAAGTCACCCCATATGACCATTTGCACAACTCTTGGTCAACGTGTGGCTGTTTCAGGGGATTTCTATACTTCTTGCCTTAACTGAGATCTTTATATTTATCTTTTCTTTTTCCTGATCTCATTCTTTGCATTCTTTCTTTTGCTGTTTTGCACTTCCTATTTCCATCTGTTTTATGCCCATGCCTGCTTTTATCCTGAATGTTTCTGCTAAGCTAAGCAGAGGTCAACTTACAGTTATTTTGTCCATGTTTTAGAACTTTGAGTATGTTTGGACTTGATAATATCAATAAATATTCATGAAATCCCACAATCAGTGACCTATATGCATAGCCAATTTTTAGGAGGCCCATACCTTCTTCTGACCAAGGGAGTCATAATCTAGGTAAATACTGGTTCTTATATATTATTTGGTGGGCATGAAACAATTTTCTTGTTTTCCTGTCAATTTTATCCAGCTTTCTTGTAGCTATTCAATCACCCTAAAACTGTAAGTTAAAAAACGGAAATACAAGTTGACTTATAGCTTGAACTTTATTCCTAGATGCCAAAGCAGTTTTCAGTATTAATTTTAGTCTTCTGTAATATTTCTTACTTTTGTTTGTTCTTAATTTTTCATGCTGTATCACTGCCCCTTCATCTATTCCACAATATCTGTGCACTCATTCTTGCCCTACATCTTTTATATCACATTCTGCCCCACGTTTTATATTTTCTCAAGTCTTCATCTTTCTCTTTCAAATGTTACTTTTACACATTTGTCAAGGCCAAAATCACATTCCTCTCATCTGAGAAGGTTTTAACAACTTGTAAGACTGCTTCCAGGTGTTTATCTGATGAACTGTACAGTTTTAGGTTGTCCATAAAACGTAGATGAGATACTTTTTAAACTGATGATTTTCTTTGAGTCAGATTGAATCCATGATCTAGGGTGCTGAGATAACAACTTAATGAATTGACAGTAAGACAAAACAGTAACAGTGACAAAGAATCACCCAGAAATATTCCCCACTGGATTTTTACATCGTGGATAACAATATGTCCTTATCTGTGATTCAGCTGTAAAGTGGTTTGCCATTTCTTCATTGTAAATACAATAAAATTTACAAATGCGTGATGGATATTTTACATTTGTAAGCATTCTATAATGCAGGAGTAAGGGATACTATCATTTTTTTTTTGTAATCTATAAATGCCATACTGAGATTCCTGTTCTTTTTGCAGATCTTCATTATGGCTTTGTTTAACAAAAGATGATCCTTTGTTCCATATGAATCTCTTGTATTTCCCATTTATCTATGGACATAATTGAACCTTTCTTTATCTAAATGACTGTATACTCCATCTGCAGAATTTCCTGTAAATAACGTATACGTTGTTGGGTGAGGGTTATCGATTGATAGTTCTTTGGATGATCTTCAGGCTCACGTTTAAGTATGAGTATGGTTGCTTCCATTATTAGTCAGTCTGATGTCATTTCAGCATGTCCAAATAAATAGTTTTTACTCAAGGCTAAATCACGGTGCAAAGTTGTCAGTACCTTTAACCAAAAGTTCGGTACAGCATCTGGACCTGGAGTTTTCCATTTGCGAGCCTTTATTAACTTAACTTTATTTCAGAAGCAGGTACTTCATTTCAGTCCGTACCATCTATATAAGAGTCTCTTAATTGTTCTTTTAATACTTTTATCTGCTCAGCCTCCTTATTGTGCTCAACAAGGTCCTCATAGATATTTCTCCAAAATAGATTAATTTCCTCTATTCTTGGTGGTATCTCAACTATTGCTGTTTTTGTTCCCAGCTCCCTGTAGAATTTTTTTGGGTCATCCCTTAAATATTTGTTTTGTATTCTTTTGTTATATTTCTCAGTGTAGCCCCAAACTTTTGAGCCTATGCAGACATTTTTAATTTGTTATTGGAGATAGTATAACTCAAATCTTGATCTGTTTTGATGCTCTGTTTTTGTTTTAGCTCATTCACTTTTCCAATATTTTTTTAGATTGGTTTCCTTTTCTGTATTCTTCCAGTAGTAATACTTTTTTTCTTAACTGTTTCACAACTGTTTCTAGTGAGTGCTTCTGTGGTGGTGCCTTTACTAATTTATGCTTTCTTGGTAATACCTTGTCTGTTATTAGTTTTACTGTACATAATATATTCTGTTAATTTCTGTTACATCATGTGGATGATCAATCTTTCTTTATAGTTCTAATTACTTTTTTAATTTATCATATTACATTTTTGGCAATCTGTGTCTTATGCACCTTTGGCAGCCTCTGTCTCTCATACATTTCTATCAAATCCAGCAGGTCTTCTCTTAAATTATTTTCTTTCTGAGTGAGAGTTTCTTCTGTAGTTTGTGTTTTCTGCTCTTTCTGCCTCTGCATGGAAATATCTTGACTTTGAAATGAGTGTGACATTTCTTTTTGTGAAATATCTTCAACGCCTCTGACATTTAACAGAAGATTTTCTCTACTACTGCATGTGGCTGCAATTTATTGCCTCTGATTACTTCCATAGTACATTTAAGCAATATTCCACAATTGTGGGTGGTATATCAGGATTTTCTTATGGTTGATGTGGATTAAACAAAGTCAACCATTGGTAAATCCTAATATATCCACATACTGGAGTGGATTATTGCTATCATACAGTTATTTAAGAAAGAATTGCTTACCTGTCATAAATAATGGATTTTTAAAATGGCACTTCAGTCTTCTTCTGAGTTCTTCCTTTTTTCCTGATGTACTTGCGTATGCATATGGGACTGGCATTTCTATGTTTGTTGTAGTACAGGAGAGGCAATGGAAAAAAGAAAATATCTGCTGTTGTTTTCTTTTCTTTTCTTTTTTTTAATGTTTAAAAGGCAGGATTTTATGAGCGACCCAAAGAAAAGCAAGAAAAATTAGGTATGTTTCTGTTTCTTTAGTTTTGCACAACATACCTGATTTTTTTTTTTTTTTTGTATTTTGTTGTTCTCCCCAGCATATGCCAATGGAATGTCTGGCTGCTTGATGGAACTTCAGCAGCTAGACTTTCTTTTACTGTTATGTGTTTAATTTACAATGGGCAGTCTGGTTGGGATGTCCAATCAGCATGTTCATTTTTGAATTGCAATAAGCAGTTATTGTATAATGTATGAGGGCAGACTAGTTCCATACACTTGCAACACAGGTGTAGCTAGACATTCTCAATATAATCATGCAATTATAACATTTTCCTGAGCATGTCTCTGGAAATGCAGAGTGGAAAACATAGTTATATTTTCAAACTGTATAACCAATTATATAATTTCAATTAATATACAACGTATGCTTTGCTAGTATAATTTTAGACACCCCAACCCTATGTGCAAAAAAAATGGGAAAAAGGGGTAGAGGATGGATGGATGGATGGATGGAAGGATAGATGGAAGGATGGATGGATGGATGGATGGATGGATGGATGGATGGATGGATGGATGGATGGATGGATGGATGGATGGATGGAAGAATGGATGGATGGGTGGGTGGGTGGGTGGATGGATGGATGGATGGATGGATGGATGGAAGGATGGAAGGATGGATGGATGGGTGGATGGAAAGATGGATGGATGGATGGATGGATGGGTGGATGGATGGATGGATGGATGGATGGATGGATGGATGGATGGATGGATGAATAGCCTTTCTATGGTTACACGTGCCAGAAAAGACAATAAAAACTCCTTTCTGAAGTGCATATGGCAATACTTTTAGAATTCAGTTAAATTGTTTTACATGATAAATGGAGCCTACAGTATAAAGTCGGTTACAATGCATTTAACTTTTTGGATACATAACTGATCTTCAATACTTGCAGCATATGTGCAATCCTCTACTGTATCTACTTTCCCTGCTGTTATTTCAACTTCACAATTTAAATAGATTTTACATGTATCACATTTACTCCCTTTGTTACACTGTATGTTTGTCTATCCTACATCCTTTGTCATCATTTAATTTTTATTATACGCATGTGTCACTAAGTGGACAGAATTACTTGTATAAATAAAAATAAATTTAACTACTGTCATTTGTGCACTAATCTTCTTATATCTAACTATTCTTTCCTCGTTAAGCATCCCCTGCCCCCTAGTTATGTAATTAAAGTTGCTCTTGTCTTGTATTGTGTTGGCTTAATGGGGTTGCTTGTATATATAACCTGTTGTTTATATTGTGTACTTAAGCCTGTGTGCACCTGACAGTGACCTACTTAAAGTGGCCTCCAGCAGGTGTTCTGGCCATGAACAGGTACTAATGAACACGTAGCTGTGTGTAGTAGCTTGCATAGTTGATGGGCACCGCTGCTTATCACACTAACATAAATGAAGCATGAAGGATCAGCGCAACATGTACACACTCATCAATGAATGCCCAGGTAAAATTTCAGTCTGCTATAGTTTTTCAGCAATATAATTATGTGGACTTTAACTTATTTGTTGTTTTTGTCTCACGTTATCATAAGAGGTATTTAAAAGTTTGTTATACTTGTCTAAAGTAGTCATTTGCAATTACAGGATGAATGCACTTATGCATTGGGGGTTGTGAGGGTGGCTTAATGGCTAAGGTGTTTGCCTTGCAAACACAAGTTGCAGGATTTGAGTCTCA
>NC_056744.1:506015374-506030374 GCF_019279795.1 Protopterus annectens
TTATAAAGACTTTTTGATGTATGCATTCTGTTCTTGTTAATGCACAGTATCCTCCCCTAGTACTGCTCTGTCCTACAGGTCTTTCAGTTGCTGATATGTAGTATTGTGAGTCTATTTGTTTTTTGCTTAACAATTGTCTGCAATGTCATCATCTGAAAGTAGAAAAAAAAGAAGGGGGGTAAAGGAAAAGAGGGGGAAAAAGAAAAGAAAAAGAAAAAAAAAGTCTTTAGATCTTATGTTTACATTTGTTCTCATTGTACCTAAGCCATTGCAGTGTCTTTACGTTGCGGTTTATGCTTGCAATTTATTTTGGGGTTGGCAGATTTTGCTGAGAGGTGCACTTAGTTTAATAATTAATGACAAGTAGCACTAACCTAAAACCCCTCTTTATCCTAAGCTTAAGGTATCGCATTTCATGTCTTCTGCTAGCAATCAGTATTATTTATTATTTTTTTTTTTTTAAAGTCTGGAGTTACTAAGTGAGTTGTTTTACACATAGCAGCGGACTTCTAATTGTTGTGCGTACAAATGGTACCTAAAGAAATACAGTTCTCCAATGCTGCAGTGCATTACTGCTGTGAGCAACTTTCACGTCCAGCCCATTTTATTTCTTCATAAATAAAACAGCTATGCTCTCTTTTCAAATTGCATGCTAGTTAACTCTTATACTTGACAGAACAACAAGAAAATGCATTGATCAGCTTAACACTCAACCAAATAGACTGAACAAACCAAGTAGTTTACATATACAAGTAGGAGGATTTGATAGCCGTTTCTTCAGTTGTAACTGTGAAAGTTATCGTCTGCAGTAGGCTACCTGCTTTCTCCATTTATTACTGATTGGTTTACAACAGTTCTAGTTTCAGGTCTTGTTGTGTAATAACCTTGGCAACTCTGTGCCAATATCATGTGTAGCAGTGGCATGTCCACAGCCCCCCTTCATCCCATTTTACCTACATACTTGTGTTATTTTAATTATGTGGGTGTGGATGTGTATAGGTATATGTGTGGTTCTACAACTAGATGTTCACATATATATATATATATATATATATATGTGTGTGTGTGTGTGTGTGTGTGTGTGTGTGTGTGTGTGTGTGTGTGTGTATATATATATATATATATATATATATACATATATACATACAGACACTTATTTACACACACACACAAACGTGCTCATACAGATGCACTCACATGCAAATAGAAACACACATACATATGCATGTTTAGTCACATCTATAAGGGGATAATATTATATATTTTAGTTATATGTAAACTTCCACTCAAATCCTAAGGGCAGTTAGATGGAATTGTAGTAAAAATGAGCTATCCTTCTGCTATAAGTGACACTATATCACCTATGCGTTGCTCAGTACATAAGTAATGCCAAATTGTAAATTGTACAGCTCACAAAGTGTTGTGTAAGGAGCATTGTTGGAAGCTCTATAATCACCCTAGCATCCCTCTCTTCTCTTCCTGATCCCTAGAAACCATAACTGGGCCATGTTATAATAACCTCTCTCTATGGAAAGGTCATAAGACTGTTATAAATCTTAAGCTGTTCCAGAATTGTTCAATACACTATTAATCTGCGTTCAATTTACAGTTCAACCTTCAGTGTATACCTACTGATATCTAAAGCCATCAGTTTGTAATAGTATCTAGCAACTAATACAAGTTGTTGTGTCTTTCGGCTGTTCCCAGTTAGGGGTCACCACAGTGGAACTCCGGTCCGCTAATGATTGGTAGTTGATTTTTACGTGCCGAGTTACCAGCCCTGACGCACAACCTTCAACAAAGGTGCGCCCATTCACACATGTCTCCACGTAGAAGACGCTCTAACTGAGAATCAAACCGGACGGCATCTTACTGTGAGGTGACAATGCTACCGCAGCACCACCACCGCGGTTAAACTGTTTAAATGTATAATCAGGAACCCTAATGCTAGACTTGTCTACCATATGCTCTCAATAAAGGTGTCATCCACTGGGTATTGGAAAAAGTAATATTCTACTACTAAATATGACTGCTTTTAAAATTCTCTTTAAAATATCTCAATTATCAATATTAAGAGGATTATGTTACTCCCTTCTATTGAGCTAATGCATGTGAATGCTTGCATTCTGCTTTAATTAGTTAACATTAACATAGAGCAGGAAGTTTTAGTGTGTGTAGTCAGATGGATCGTGGAACAACTGAAATTATTTGTATAATAGATTTGTAAATAGTTGTCCTTTATCTTTTTCAGATAGTAGTAGGATGTGGATAAGCATGTGGGGAGGTCTGAAAGGGGGGTTGTGACTGTCTCTTACAATTACTATATTTTTGACCGATCTAAAAGCACTTTTACCTACTGCTACCTTGGTTATATATTCCTTTATAATTCAATCATATCTTCTTGTTTCACTCTATCTAATTTTAGTAGAAACTGTCGGATCACCAAAGTAACTCCCTAATGGTATCATTGGAATCATGGAATGTCAAGGGTTTACAAAATAATAAGAAAAAGAACATAGTGTTAGATCTAATATACAAATCTACCTTTAAGATAATTCTTATTCAAGAAACTCACATGACAAAAGAACAATGGGAAAAGGATGCCAAAAAGAAATGGATTAAACAAATAATAGCTGCTGGGAACTGTATGGATTCTAAAGGAGTAGCCATAATTGTTAAACACTCTTTGAAAGGCTCATTAATAGCAAGTGGGTGGGATCCTAATGGAAGGTGGTGTTACCTAACATGCTCTATTCCCTTCTGCAATAAAGAAATCCTTAAATGTTTATGGGCCTTGTTTATACCAATTCTCTTTCTTATATGAGATTTACTCACTCCTTGAAAAATTTCATAACCATCTACTGATCCTGGGTGGGAACTGGAACATGACTAACAGACTTGAACTTGACAGGACATGCAAAGCTAACAAACTACCTGCAGGCCTTACCAACCTCCTAGGCAATATAATAGATTACTTTAATCTGTATGATCCATTTGAATCTTTCAGAAAGGATCCTTCAGTTAGTAAATATACATTTTTCTCAGCATATCATAAATCCTGGTCTAGGATAGACTTTTTTCTAATCTCAACATTGTTCTCAACTTATGAAATAATTTACAGTAGTGACCCTAGAACTCTTTTTTCTGATCATGCCAAAATTAATCTTAAAATAAATCCCATCAAACTGGTCCTTTAACTCAAATCTCCTAAATAATAAGATTCTCTGTCAAGAAGTCCAGGAATTCTTATCCCATACAACAAATTCCTTTGATAATTCAGGTATTCCTCATAACACCCATTGGGCTGCAGCTAAGGCTACACTCAGAGGTATTCTTATTCAAAAAGCATCTCTAATCAAAAGCAAGTTAAATTGCATGTATCGACATTAGAAGCCGAACTAAAAAGATTAGAGTCAGAACTGCAAACTAAGTTCTCTATAGATGTTGAAAAACAGATGATCTCCCTGGAAAAACAATTACATGAAGTACACCTAAAACAATGCTCTCTCAAGGAACTTAGACTCTTTCATAGATATGCTGAATGGGCCCAACCCCCTTCAAGGCTTCTGGCCAGGATAATAAATATCAAACCCTACCTACTAGAATAAAACAAATTAACCATAATGGCAAGTTCTTTTTCACAAACAAGGAAATCATCCATGTCTTTGAAGGGGTGTATAAAGAAGTTTATGGACCTCAATTACTCGATGGGGAGGTCTTCACAGACCTTTTTTTGGATGACTTAAAATTCCCAGCAATAAATGACACCCATAGGCAATCTCTCAAGGCTCCTATATCCATTGACAAAATCCTTCTAGTCATAAACAAACTGAAACGAGGAAAAGCCACAGGTCCAGATGGTTATGTTGCTGAATTTTATAAATCCTTCAAGCAACTCTTAGCTCCCCTTTTACTCAAAGTCTATAATTATATAATCCAATTTGGCATCTCCGATTTATACATAAATAATTCCAAGACTATTTTATACAAAAATCTAATGACACTAATTTCAACCCAAACGACTACCATCCAGTTGCTTTAATCAATCTAGACATAAAAATTCTATCATCAATTCTTGCATATAGATTAAAAAATAGATTAAAAGATATAGTATCACACATCATATCTCATGACCAATTAGGATTAATGAATAATAGACGTGTGGGACAACACTCTGACCATAGAAGCCATAACCAGCATGACAATGAATGACAAATCACCCAAGTATGCACTCTCGGTAGATGCTGAAAAAGCCTTCAATAGGGTAAACTTACACTTTCTTTTCAAGATTATGAAGCATTTTGCCTTCCCTGATGAATATATCAACATGGTCACAACCCTTTAGAACAAGGCATCCACCACACTAAACATAAATAAAAAGAATTCAAACCCAATTCAAATAATAAATGGTACAAGGCAGGGGTGTCCGCTCTCACCTTACTTATTTAACCTCTATCTTGAAATTCTTCTGTTGAAACTAAGTAAAAAAACATTTCAACACTCTGTTTACATCTCCAAAGTTTCAGTGAAATATACTGCCTTTGCAGATGATTTAAATATCTACTTTGCATTTCCCTCGACTGACCTAGAAAAGATCTTAAGCGCCATCGACAAGTTTTCACGAATCTCAAATTATGCCATCAAACCAAATAAATCAATAATTTATCCACTAAATCCCCTTGGATACAAAGAATTCTTCATACCAGTAACAAAGATCAGAGTTAATTATTCACTCAAATATTTGGGCATAACTTTCACCCATCCCCAACAAGAACTAATTAAAAATAATCTTTATAAAACATGGTTTAAAGTCATGGAAGATCTCTCAAGATGGAAAAACTTGAATCTCCCCCTCCTTTTTAAGACAGCTATTATAAAAATGAATATCCTCCCCAAAATTATTTTCCATTTCTATGCCCTCAACCAGAACATTCCAAACAGCTTTTTCTCGAAAATGGAAACTACACTAGGGAAATTTATGCGGTTCTCCAAAAACACTAGGATCAGCTATTCTAGACTAACCCTTCCCAGGGTTATGGAAAAATGAGGCATGTGCCTCCCTGACTTCCTAACATACTATTATATAATAAATGCCAGTTGTATTATACACATAACTAACTACGATCCTTTGAATAAAGTTTGGAATCCCCCATGGATAAAAATCTACCATTCACACCTAATAGCATCCAAGCTTAATACTAAAGCAACTATTTTCCTTAATACCAAAACTCTCAAATACTTTAAGATTCACCCTACATTAATAAAAAATATTGTAGGGTTTCAAAAGCTTATAACATCTCTAGACTTAAAAAAATCCTTAATGATGGCTCAACCAATTCACTTAAATCCTAACTTCAAATTAAAACAACATGTTAAATCTAGATAAATTTCCTCTCATCAAGAATTGTATAGTTTGGGACTTTTTAAAATCAAAGATCTCCCATATGAATCTATTATAACATCTTTGGCAGTCAACAAAAAACATTACATAATTGTCAAACAAATAATATACCTAGTAACCCTGGTTACAGATAAGATCAAAGTGACGCCACTAGATTTCCAACTCTATGAGCAATTAATAACTCAGCTTTCGTTAAGGTCTAAAATGCTTTCAAACGCTTACAGATTAATAACAAAAATAAAACACCATGACAAAATTCTATATTCTAAGTATTGGCAGAACCAAAACAAGGAAATAACTCTTGACCAAAAGCTTGAGGTGATTGACATAACACTAAAACTAACTCCCTTCAAAAAATTAATCTATACTCAGTTTATGATAAACAGCAATGCTTATCATACACCTTTATTTCTGAGTAAAATTAATCCAAACATCTCACCTTTCTGCCCTACTTGTCCTAATTCAGTAGTTGATGCTTTACATATATTTTGGTCCTGTAAAAATGTCTACAAATTGTGGTGCTCTTTAAGAGCACAACTCGAGAAAATGGGATACATGAAGTCCGCCCTTTTATGGGAAATGTCAATTTTGAACATATTTCCTAGTTCCTACAACTCTGAGTCTAAACATATTATTGTAACACTATGTGCATTACTCAAAACCTATATTACACTCAACTGGCTAGATAAATCTAAAACATCTTGGAAAGAGTTTAAATCTTGTTCTTCTTCTTTTGGCTTTTCCTGGTTAGGGGTCGCCACAGCAGATCACCTGTCCGCTCATGATTGGCAGTGGAGTTTTACAGTGTCGAGTTACCAACCCGACGTCCAACCTTCTACAGAAGGCACACACACGCATGCACTCATGCCTATGGTTACCAAATATGTTATGGCGAGCAAACTAAGTGCAATAAGCAAAAATAAAATAAAATACTTCCAGAAATACTGGAGTAACCTTATAGAAGCTCTTAACTAGACCCTCAATTATCTTTAATTTTTTCTCCTTCTCTTCCTTTGCTTTTTCCCCTCTCTCTTCTCCTCCCTTAAATAGTCTCCCTCTTAAAACACTATACCTTCTGTTTTAACTTTACCAGATGAGGATGTTAACCTCCAACCAATCCACTAAGGGACATAATAAATAATTATCACCACACCGTTTACCCCTACTGGTAGTAGTAATACCCAATTTCTCTATGTTGATTATCTTTTATTACTGACAACCGAGTGTATATAATGTATATAGTTAATTATAATAGGTTTAGATATATGGGTACATATTCTCTTATGAGATAAGTCAGTATGTGCAATTGCAAATATTTCATTTTATGATCTTATGTTTAATTGTAAGTATTCATTTAGTAAATGTTAATCATATTTCCTGAAGTTTATTATTGAATGTATCTAGCAACAAGCAAATACTGTAAGTGAATGCAACGTTTTTTTCTTTTATTGTTTGTTCTTCTTTTATCTGTATCTGTATTGTATACTGAAAATTATAATAAAAATTATATTACAAAAAAAATAATGGCATAGTGAAGAGGCTATAAGATGTTTAAGAATTATGTGCCTAAATGTTGTATGTTTTGTAGGTTGCATCTGAGTCTATGGAATTCCAGAATGAAGAGTCCACCTTAGAATATGTTCTTAAAATGCAGCTGAGGGAGAAGGGGGTGCTGTACAGTGCTGTGATGTTGGGGTTCTTTTTATGAAGGCAGTAGTTGCTTGTATGAGTAGAAGGTAAACCAGTCTGATCCTGTGATTTAGTACAAACAAAATGATATTCAGTGTATGACATTTTAATATATAGGAGATATGTGAAGGAAATTAATGTTTTCTAACTGAAACATGGCAGTTCTTTTCCTTATTCTTTCCCTACATGAGAATTTCATGATAAAGTCTATGCCATTCAGAGAAGCATTTCAGCAACTGCATTAACTTGTTACGTTTTGCAGTGGTGGTATGCTATATGTTCAGCAAGATATGATTAGCATAGCATCTTAAGTAAAACAGTTCATAAAAAAAAAAAACACACACAGAATATAAATTAGCCCCAGGATTCAGCAAGCTATGCATGGCGTGCAGGAATAGTGCAAGAGCTGCTGCAGGCAATATGGCTGATGTGTGATCCAGGAATAAGCTCCCGGGACGTGCATGAGCGCTCCTGCACTATTCCTGAACAGACACAGCCCCTGTATGCTAAATACCTCATTTTCTGGTAAAAAAACATGCAAATGAGGTGAATTAGCAATCCAGGAAGCAGGCAGGTGTCCGTGCAGGAATAGTGTAGACTGCAGAAATGTATTCAGCCTGTAGCTGAATACATTTCTGCAAACTACAAAATGGAGGCATGGCAGCTATTACAAATGCATGTGTTAGAAAGGTTAGCCATGCCAAAGGCCAAATATATGGCTGTAGGTATGAAAATTAATTTAAAAATTATAAAAATTAACTTTTTTTTTGTTGGCCGATTTTGGCCGTTTAAGCGCAGGACAGTGGTGTGCAAACAGGATCAGCCCGAAAATAATAAAAAAGCTGGAAATAAGCTTTAAAACCAAAATCATAAATTTGCCATACTACTCAATGGCATGCATAACACAACAAGACCATGGAATAGTGGTTGCTAAGGGTGAAGGCTGAGTGTTGGTTTTGTAACCATGCATTAGCTGTCAATCCTATGCAAATGAGGGAATGATACTGAATACAGATTTCCCCTCAGTGCTAGCTTGCACCCAGCCGTGTAGGTGCAGTAATTCCATGGTGTAATCCTAAGAGCTAGATGACTTCATAAGGGGGCGTGTCATGTATGCTGTAAGCTTATTGGAACTCAGTGGCCCGTGTTTGCCCTTAGCTAAGCACAGCTAAGAAAGGGTGTTTGTCTGAAGCTGCCTAGCAGTATTTACTTTGCCTAAACCATGCCATGCACCGGGTTTTAAACAAAAAAAAAAAAAAAAAAAAAAAAAAAAACAGGAAATATCAGCTCCATTCACATCTGAGCACTGGGTATGAGTTTCGCGCCTCGGGGCTTAAACAAGAAGGCAATGGGAAAGGAAACAGCAGCAGGAAGGTAATCTAGGAGAACCAGCATAGCTGGCAGGTGAACTGTATCAGAACCAGCCAATTACACAGGCAGCAGCCCAGCCGACCCAGCACACCACTATAAACTATGCAAACACCTTCCCCACTGTTTTTTCTCGCAAACCCTACACCGCCTGTGTACACAAACGGGGAAATTTTACCTAACAAAAGCACCAAAATGATAGGGGCTGCTTTTGCTCTCATAAACAAATATAGGAAAGAGGCTGAGGGTGGTGAGGATGAGAATGCTGATGACCAACCCACAGTGAGGAGAAGGAGAAGAGTGTACAGACCCAGTGTAACATACCAGGAGGTACATGAGCTGGAGATAGTGGACTGCTATAGGGTGGACAGGGACCTCCTACAGCAAATTGTTGAGCTGTGCTGGCCACGCCTCACACACAGAACCAACAGAGAGGAAACCATCCCATTGGATACCGAGGTATGTGTAGGCTTACAAATACTAGCTACAGGTACCTTCCAAAGGCCAACTGGGGATATCATGTGGATCCCGCAGGCATCAGCATCCAGGGTACTTCACCAGTTCCTGGATGCCATGTCAGCATATGCTGGTGAGCACATATATTTCCACAACACCCATGAGGTGTTGACCAGCAATATGCATCTCTTCCACCAAATAGCAGAATACCCTGAGGTAGTGGGTGCTATAGGCTGCACACACATACACATCAAAGCACAGCCTGGCAAGCGGGGTAGGGTCTACATAAACCACAAGGGATTCCCCTCCATCAACAGCCAGGTCATGTGCAATGACCAGGGCATTATAATGAATGTATGTGTTGGCAGCCTTGGAAGCTATCACGACTCCCACATCTGGCATATGACGCAGCTGTACCAGAGATTTCCCAATGGGGGCATCCCATATGGCCACCTAGTGGGGGATGTTGGTTATGCACTGGAGCCATGGCTGATGACACCCATCAGAAATGCACACACACTCAAAAAAGAACTCCATAATGAGGCACACGCACAAACCAGAATCATAATAGAGCATGTGTTTGGGATGCTCAAGTCACGGTTCCAGTGCCTGGACATATCCGGTAGAGCCTTGCAGTACTCTCCAGCTACATGTATCCAAATTGTCATTGTATGTGCCATGCTACGCAATATGATCCTGCGGAAACAACTGCAGCAGGAACAGCACTGGGCTGGGCCACACAGCCCCCCACCATTGCCAAGGCCAGCACAGGCACAGAGTGACTCAGAGGAGGAACAACCTGAGCCTGTCACTGTAGGCAGAAGGAGATGTGCCCAGTATGCCCAGACTTTGGCAAAGAGTCAACACATAGCACATACACTGACATGGTAGGAACCCAGGGAATGACACCTCTCTCTGACTCGCACATACAGTAAAAGGGATGCCAAACATGATATTATCCGTGCTTAACTATGTATAGGGAGTGTACTATGTGCATCCGACATAGTCATCCCTCCAGCACCATCCTCAATACTGGCACAGCCACAAGGTAAGTCACTCTCACTTTCAATTGCTGAATGGAGTAGTATGCTCTGCTACTTGTATGTATGGTACAGATGTGAGCATGCAAGAGAATTGGGTGGCTGAATGGGATGGCAGCAGATAGGAGACACCTATATGGGCAGCATGAAATCCATAACAAATGCTGGTGTCAGCATAGTAGGCAGTACAAGACAAGGTGATAAATCCTACTGCAGGACATGTGGTGGGCCAAATGTGTGCCCATAGGACACACACATGCATGTCAGTGAGGCTCACATACCCAACAACAGTCTCAGCCAGCAGGACAGGCGTAGATGGCTACAAAGAAAGGCTGTGCTAAGGCCTCTGATTGATGGCTATGGAGAACAGCCCTCCTCCAGACCTACACAGACAGACTATAACAGATCAGGCAGTTGGATGTTAGCTCTGAAGACTATGAAGTCTGAAACTGAAATGTAGGTCAATAAAACCTAAGATCTGTACTACACTGATATGCCTGTAGTCTGCATGATATGTCAGAATGCAGAATGAAATGGAAGCCAACAGAGTACCTGAAATACCAGTGCAGTCATAGCAAATGTTTACAGTTGTCAGGTGTGCCCCCCCAATCGTATGTAGAAATGTAGCAACATGTACGTGTGGGTATAATAACGGTGGAGCACAGATTACCTGAGCTGGCCGAATTAGCAGGATAGATTGATGCACGTGTACAATATGCAGGGCTCTGTGTGTCAGGTTGTTGTGTGTTGTATATTGTGTGAAAGTGGTCAGCATGTAGGCATGGAGGGTTGTGACCCGGTGGCCTATGGCCAGTACTGTTGATGACAGGGCCAAGTTCTAACAACTGCAGTGCCAAACACAATGCATCCCAGCAAGGCCCAATCCAGCAGTAATCCATACTAATTGCTCAGATGTAATATCTGTCACCATCTAAAAGGTGGACATGGCATGAATGTGGGCACAGACATACACTCAGTACACAGGTGGAAGTACCCTAGACAGAGAGTGCATAAAATGTTACTGTCAAATGGACATGCCTTTGGAATTGTACATACAGGTTAGCAGCGTATTAGTTGTCTGTGTAGTATGGAATACTGATGTAATCTGGCCAAACACTGGCAGACCACAAAAGGCACAGTTATGAAGTACTGATAAACTGCTGATCTCCCCGCACAAACCAGCATAAGGGGAATACCCCACATATATCTGTGAGTCAGCTGCAAGAAGCTTCCATAGCACATATGCACTCAGCTCACCCCACCATCAGCCACAGGTTCATCACAGGTTATATCCCTGCTGTTGAGAATGAGTACAATATGACCACCATTTCTGTATACAAATACCCACAGAATGCAGCATGCTGAAGAGGTGTCCCATGCAGGTATGTCCCTAGCTGTAAGCAGCACCCTGCCCACATCCACACCAATGGATTAATAAGGACATAAACTATTGCTATTAACACCTTGCACACCTACCCTGTCACCCCAGGGGAATACAGTGGCTTGCAGCCTGGGACTGTAGGAGTGACAGAATGCACTGGCCTGCTACAGATGGCCTGCATCACTACCAAATGCCCTACAGTCCTCTGTCAAAGGTCTGAGTCTCACCCATACTGCCAATGTATGTTATCTCATGGAGTCCCAAATAATGGCATAACACAGTCCACAGAACACAAATGCAAGGCCATGTCGACAAATCCCAGTAGCATGTCCACCGTGTCCTACTGCATGAACTGTGGACCAACCTCTAAATACTGCTGGGATGAAGTGATAACTATAGGGATACATATTAGATATCGCTTGCATAGTGTTAGGAAGAGGACAGAATAACAGAGGGGGTCTAGAAGCATGGACGCCATGGAGTGTGTGAAGTCTGAAACTTTGATGTGTGCCCATACTATCCCTGCATGCAAACCCAGGAATGGGTGGCTACAAACCTGCTTGTAAACTACAATGTGAAGGGGAAATGAACAGATATATGAGCCCTGACTCTGGGTAACCTGTGTGAATCTGTACAGTTGAGAGGTATGGCTACAGCACGATCTGGCCATTCTGTCACGTCAATAGATGTACAAGCATGGGATCCTCAGCCACCACAGTACCAAGGTGCTGCACCATTTACACAGACCCATCAGCAATTGTCTGCAGCTCCCCCTCCAGAATGGCATGATTGTGCAAGAATATGTAGGCTGCAGACCACATTACTGGACACAGCTTCATTCATCTTGTATTCCCAAGGAAATTACTGTGAGCAAATATGTATATCTGTCAGTAGTAGATGACATAATACAGCACAGTATAAAACAGTACATATGTCTGAATATCTCTGCTAACACCAAAACCATGTAGCAGAAGCAGCGCAGACACAATTAGTTACAGTATCCCACTATCCTTTGCCAATTGTGACTCCATATTGTCAACCTATCTACAGATATCCTGCAGAAACAGTTGGTAGCTGTAGGTGTAGAACACAAATGCCTGCACTAGAGTACAACCTACCTGGAATGGATTCACACATTCAATACAGAAGGTCATACTGGGCATGCTCCCACACTTAAAAAGAAGCCCATGTCTGGCAACAACAGTGGACTATACATATCTGTCATTCGCAGATGAGTGTGCACACACCACATTGCACACCAGTCATTCTTTGTACACACATCGGATAGAAATACACACATATATACACGGACACTATAATATGTCAAACATACACAAACAGAGATGTGGGGAAGAGAGAGACAGACAGTGACAAAGAGCTTCCCATCATGAGGCCTGTCTCACCCACCACACATCCAATTGGCCAATATCACATGATGTGCCAATGTCTATCACTGTAGACATTTGCTGCTGGTAGCCCTCAGCACTATAGTGTCTGTGGTGCTTGTGATAACTGTGTAACATGACAGTACAAGTCATTATTCATCTAGCAGTCATATACACAGTCCTGTCAAATGTAACGTTGTATGTGACTGAGTGTTGTGTGTGTGTGTGTGTGTGTGTTTCCAGAGGAATGGTTTATGGCCCATTCACACACACTGCAATCCCCATTGCTCTAG
Organism: Protopterus annectens; assembly: GCF_019279795.1. Lineage (NCBI taxonomy): Eukaryota > Metazoa > Chordata > Ceratodontiformes > Protopteridae > Protopterus > Protopterus annectens. Next base: position 506,028,388 of record NC_056744.1, read on the forward strand.
TTTAGCTAGCCTGTTGATGTCAGTCACCTTGAAATACCCCTTTGGACACAGATCAGCCCTATAAGCTTTGTGGTGCGTGCAATAAATGCATAGTGCTATACTGTGATGTACTAGTGAGGTAAGAGTTCTAATCCCAGAACTGGCAACTGTGAAACCCTGTGTTTGTGTGCATAGGGATCAATGCTTTTGAGGCCATTCACAGTCACTACACCTCCCATTGCCCTACTTTAGCAAGCCTGCTGATGTCATTCACCTTGAAATACCTCCTTGGATAAGACTCAACCCTGTAAGCTCTGTGGTGCATGCAATAACTACATAATGGTATAGTGTAATGTACTAGTTAGGTAGGAGTTCTAATCCCAGACATGGCAACTGTGAAACTCTGTGTAGGGATCAAAGAGTTTGAGGCCATCACAGACACTACACCTCCCATTGCCATACTTTAGCAAGCTTGCTGATGTTATTCACCTTGAAATACACCTTTGGATAAGGGGTAGTCCTATAAGCTCCATGGCGCATGTGATAACTGCGTAATGCTGTAGTGTGATTTATGCATATATACCCTCCTAGTGGTCTGGACATGTGTTTATATTGATTTACCCTTTCCCTGTTATCTTGGGTGTTAAGCATTTATAATTGTTTGAGCGAGCTGCCTATATATCTATAGCTCAGTAGGATTTATTGTGTATTTCCTGCACAGTATATATAAGCTTACACCTAGTTCCCTTTGGTTCTTTGGTTATTTATCCTGTTATTTAATTAATGTGGAGTTCCCCGCTGTTTGATAATGAGACTTCCTGTGTCTTTTTGCAGCTTATTTTGTCCATTTTTGAACATCTTTAGCTGCATTAATGATTACCGTATTTCCGCATTTGGGTGATGGCTGTACTAATATTTGTTTCAGCAGATGCATGTTTATTTTATTTGAAATTGTACAGAAAGTAACACCATGAACTAACTAGTGATTGACAACCTAGCCGCCAATGTGGCTCACCTCATCTAGTTACGAGTGAAATGGATGGGCGGAGCTTTGAGGCGTCTACCTTGTAAGTACGAAATTTGCTGGTGGGGTGAATAAAAATGTATTTCCATGTTGTTGTTGGTGCTATCTGCAACCATTTTTGAGTATGAGGAATATATGAGGTATTTGTGACCCTCTTTATTCCACCTGGTCTCAAATTGTTTTAAAATGTTAGTGAGATGAATGAATATGAAATATTTGATGCTTATAGCATTACCTGCACTTGTTTTGTTATGCATGAAGGCTATGTGCTTAGCATGATTTTATTCATTTTATTTAAGCTTGGATCAATGTTAAGAAGCACCTAAATAAGTGCTTTATCAAATGCTCTTTTTATCAAGAACATTGTGAATACAGTGAAAGCAAGTATTTTTCAATCTGTTCATTTCTTTTATTTTAGTCAATGTTATGAATGGGTTTAGTGACCGGAAGTCAGCCGACTAGCATAATTAATGGTTTATGTACACTGTGATAGGAGGCCTTGTAACATGTGACCCTATTTGGGGTGTTTTTAAATGGTATGTTTTGAATTATCATTTTTAATTGTCTTAAGAAGTTCAACCAGAGAGCAGAACAAAAAGTGCGTATTTAAATTAAAGCACATCAACAAACTTGTTGTGGTCTTGCCATGGCATTCCTGATAGCTTTTGTTTTCTTCAGCAGTTTAGTGTGTTTTCTATGTTGTTCTAAGTGTGTGTGTGTGTGTGTGTGTGTGTGTGTGTGTGTGTGTGTGTGTGTGTGTGTGTGTGTGTGTGTGTGTTTGTCATCAGTATCCTGTGTGGAGGTTGCAGTGATTGTGTAATGACAGGATGCATTGTGGGGTGGGTTTTGCAAAATTATTATATTGAGGGCCTACTATATGTCACAATGTCCACCTTACAAGGACAATAGATGTCAAACAACAGAGAGGCTAGTGTAGACAATCCATAGCCCTAGATATGACATTATGGATCGGTGAACAATATA